>NW_007248921.1:577435-609409 GCF_000164805.1 Carlito syrichta
ACCACATTTTCTTTATCCAGTCCAGCTTCGATGGGCAACACGGTTGGTTCCATGTTTTTGTTCTTGTGAATAGAGCTGCAACAACATATGTGTGCAGATATCTTTTTTGTAGAATGATTTGAGTATATTCCCAATTTGGGTATATTCCCAATAGGGAGATTGTTGGGTTATATGGAAAGTCAGTTTCTAGTTCTTTCAGAAACCCCACGATATCAAAATAGAAAATATTGGTTAAAAAAAAAAAAAGAAACCGCCACACTGTCTTCGGTTGCACTAGTTTGCAGTCCCGCCAGCAGTGTAGAAGTATTTCTTTTTCTCTACATCCTCACCAGCGTCTTTTGTTGTTGTTTTTTATTAATGATGGCCATTCTTACTGGGGTTAGGTGGCATCTCAATAGTGCTCAGCCTCACTCACCAACAGAGAAATGCAATTTTTTTTAAGTTGGAGTCTCACTCCATCGCCCAGCCTGGAGTGCAGTGGCACGCTCATGGTCACCCCAGCGTTGACCTGCTGGGCTCCAGCGATCCTTCTGCCTCAGCCTTCCACGTAGCCAGAACTACAGGCACATGCTACCACACCCAGCTCTTTTTGATTTATTGTAGAGACAAGGTCTCGCCAAATTGCCCGGACTGTTCTTGAACCCACAGCTCAGGCAATCCACTTGCCTTGGCCTCTCAAAGTGCTAGGATGAAAGACTGAGCCACCAAGCCTGGCCCTGGTAGCACATTTCTAAATCCTTCTTTTATTCTTTCATCACCACTGTGAGATAAATATTGCAGGAGTCATGCACTCAGTTATTGACTGAGTCTCTAATAGATGTCAGTCACTGTTCTAAGGGGAATAGTGTTATCCATCAGACATGGTTCCTGCCTTCAAGGAGTTAATCTCCTAGTAGGGAAGATAGGAACAGGACTCCTGTGATAGGCCAACTTGGAAGCAGTTGGTCATTGTCCCTCCACAAACAACATTCCCCTGTAAGGAGATATTTGCTACTCTTTAGGTGTTTGCAATACAAAATCAGAAGAGAAAAAGGGAGGCATAAGAAGTATGCTTTTTAGGTGCAACAATGATCAAAAACGGAACCACAACCAAGGTTTAATTGAATTTGCAAATAATAGTGGTAGAAGGCGATAGAACAAAGAGCAATAAGGTGGAAAAAGGGAGCAGCAAAAGCCTATTAGGCGGGATTGCATTTCACCAGTCCTCAGGAGGTGTGTTTTATTTCGTCATGTGGAATGGAAGGCAGAGTCACCCCAAACCGAAGAAGCAGCATGAGCGAGGGACCCCCGAATCTTCAAATAACAGAATGTATACCTGCAAAAGAATACATAATGATTTGATTGGACAAAAAAAAAAAAAGAATCAGAAAATAAGGCAGAGTAGGAGGAATTCAATTTAGAAAAGTAAATTAGAAGAGATTGCGAAAGTTGTTTAGACAGGGTCCAGAGATTTTGAGTGACTTATTTATGGGATTGTGGCTATGTGCTATCTCAATTTCCCTCGAAAGAAAGTTCTATTGCCCAGCTCCTGGGAGTGCTACCAGGAGTCTGCCCATTTTGTAGCAAAGGATGTGCAACAGTGGGTGTGTTACCATAGGATCCACGAGTAATGCAACACATGGCATCACCTAGTAGTGTCCCAGTGTTGTAATGATCCTTACACAACTTGTCTAAGGAGCCAGCTTAGAGATGGAAGCCTGGGGTTGGGGTGCTGTTCTCTGGGATGCAGCAAAACACTGACTCAATGGTATTGTGTCCCAAGTAGTCAAAAAGCATGGGTCTGGGAATTAAAGACTATTTGTAGAATTAGGTCTTCTTCTGGTATGGCCAGAGATCCACCTATGGAATGTGTCTTCCCCACCTCCACAACTTTAGTCTCTGATGAATTAGAAGTCCTTGTTTCCCAGGAGAGAAACACTTCCACCAATGGGCATAGTCACATTTTCACCGGAACTGAAACTATGAAAGTTGTGTGATTATTCAGAATATTCTAAGCTTAACAGATAAAGGAAGTTAATATGCGGGTGGGGGTGGGTGGTACTGTGATTGTTGTAAAGAGCTAGATCACTGCTACATAATCAGAAAGGAAGGAGTGTGTCTGGAACATGCAGATTCATTGAACTATCTCTTGGAACTTCCCGGCCTGATAAGAGGGAATGGGCAATCTCGTTTTCCATAGCTTGACAAATGCTCAGAACCCTCAGGAATAAAAACCTGAATCATCCCCCCTAGACCATGCAAGCTCAGGAAAGTATTTCTGAGCAACCAGGCATTAAAGAGAAATAGACAACCAAAGTCTCAGTCTCCCCAGGGAGGATTTCCATCATCAGACTGGACAAATACCCACCTCAGTTGTCCTGTTGGCTGGACAGGGCTAGAGCAGTCTAGAATAGTTGTAGGAGTTGGAGACAATGGACATAACTTATCACCTCAAGGAAATGTGCAATATGGGATATTGTGGCTTTCCTCCCTAATTCTATTTATTGAGTCTTATAAAGAGAACTTGGCCAGCGCCTTGAAGAGTAATTGACACAGTATAAGTAGCGTGGGTTACAAGTAGATCTGAGTGGCGTAGGGTGGATTGCAGTGGGTGCTTTTTACTGACCCACAACACATCCTCTTACTCTACCCCTGATTTCAGCTGCAGTCATGGAGGAGACTGCTGTGCATGCTGGCAGCACCCTCCTTGGGCCTGAGCCAAGCATCTCACTGCATTTCTGTCTCATCATTTTCATGAGATGCAGAAGCTCACTCTGTTCACCGAGCAGCCATTGCTTGGCCGGACAGGTCTGTTAATACTAGAGAGGCTGGGATCCGATGAGTAAACACATCCGCCACCTTCTCTTTGGACACTGTTTGGAAGCATTTTGCATATTTATCAGAGAAGCCGGATGAGCTGAAACCCCCTTACCTACAACTGTGACCTTGATAACTCACCTATCATTAGCTTTGCCTGCCTTCTGTCATATTTTTTCTGTTTCTTAACATCAGCTCTCTGGAATGAACTCGCAAATAAAATATCTACACCTAGATTTTTGACTCAGGTTCTGTCTATGAGAGAACTCAAAGCAAGAAAATCACGATGTAACTTTGGGAAATATGGATATGTATATGTGAGAACTGCATATCACAACTAACTCAGGTGTCTAGGAATCCAACTAGGACAGAGAATAGCCAAGTGCAATTATTCAGCAGCAATAAAAAGAGTTTTACATTATATAAGTTGGACAGCCAGGAAGAACATTAGTGTTGGGGAAGAGTCCATCTGTCATTTGTTTAAGATGCTTATTATTAGACGTCCTACATTGCTGTGCTCCGTGTTCTGAATTAAAATGAATTGAGCAAAACAACTGTATAAGTTGCTTATCTCCTCTGTTTTTATTTTTCATGGAACATAGCCATGAACATTGATTATTTCTTTTGAGTCGGAGTCTCACTCTGTTACCCAAGCTGGAGTGCAGTGGACGCTCATGGTCACCACAGTCTTAATCTGCTGGGCTCAGCTTCAGCCTTCCAGGTAGCTGGAACCATAGGCACGCGCCACCATGCCTGGCTTATTTTTTAATTTATTGTAGAGACGAGGTCTCGAAACCCTGAGCTCAGACAATCCTCTCACCTCAGCCTCCCAAAAGTACTGGAATTACAATGGCTTGAGCCATTGTGCCTGGCAACATTTTTTTTAATACAGCACTTATTGCTTTTTTCTACTTATACAGTAATATATATTCATAATAGAGTATTTAGACATTACAGAAATATTGCTGGTAAGCCTACCATCCAAGAGTATATAATAAAAGTTTAAAGTTGTAAAACAAATATACATGCATGCTTCAATTCTGTTAATAAAAATCTGTGATAACATATTACATATACACTAGGGGTGCCAAAAAATGCATACACACTCTAAGGGCTATTAAGAGATTTTGCCATCATCAGAAGTGTCTGGATGCTGATAGTAACCAGTTTGAGCACTTGTAATCATCTGATTAGTACAATTTTAACACAGTTTTTTCCTTTCTTAAAATGTGTATCCCTTTTTGGGGGCACCCTCTGTGTATATATAGAGTGAAAAATTTTAATTTCAAACTCTGTGACTGTGAAGTTTCAATAAACTGTCCCCTGCCTCTTTGCTCATTGGCCAATGATATCCGAAACCCCCCACTTCACATAAGCATGATAGCATTTCTGCCTACAAAGATACCATAGTTTATGTGCCTACTCTTTGACAATCGAGTGTTTTTTAGTTTTATCAGTTCTTTATTAAATGGCCAAATCTGCAATGAGACTTCCAGGTGAAAAGTTATAAGCACTTTTTGTCTTTAACGGTACTGCCAAATTGCTTTTCTAACAGGCTAAACCAGTCATCCTACCAGCTAGCAGTGAATGAAACCTCTCACCCTCTCCCATACTATGTTTTGTTTTGTTTTGCTTTGTTTTTCTTAAACAGTGATAGGCCTGGATCATCGGGGAAGCTATATCAAAGGGATACTTCAGATAAGTCATTTTAACAGTAGGCTACAGGCCTTAATGGACACCTCATTGTAAAGAATGAATATGAATAACTGGGGGGGGCTTCACATGTTCCTATCTAGACCTGAACTAAATGATGGGGTCTACAGCTAATTACTGGCCCATATTTGCAGGCATATTTTTGATTTTGCAACACAGAGATTTATTTTAAAATAAGTAAAGAAGCATAATATTTTAATAAGAACTGAAACTTTAACTTTAAAAAAATATATATATATATTATAAAACCAGATCATCCTCAGCACTGTTTAGCCCTCTGAGTCAAACTCAAGCCCTCCCTCATGAGTCATGCTGTCCTCATTAATTTTTTTCTGCCAGATGGCTTGCTAATTTAAAATCCCTGAAGTGATAGGTGTTTTATTATAGACAACCCATTTGGCTGGGAAAAGTAAGACTGCAGCCTTTCACACCTTCACTGATGAAGTTAATGAGTTCATATCAACTTTATGAAACTCATTTAACTTATTCAGATGCTCAGACTTGAATTCAGGAAGGACAAACATAGATTTCACGTTCCAGGAACATTTTGGTGAAGTGCATCCAGAAAAAGTTATGGAATCGAGAGAAAAGATGTAATGTTATTTTCCATGAACATTACCAAGGCCTTCTTTATTAATCCACAGCTAGTCTATTGCTAGAGATCCTTAATTAGTTTTCTGCTTTTAATCCCTCACTTCTCCAAACCACACTTATATGACCATCAGAATGAAATCCCCCCAAAACCCTGTGGCATCACCCAACCGATGATTTATTTGAGTTCTAGATTCCTTGGTCTGTCATTCAAGTCCATTTAAGTCATCCATTTTTACTGATTTTCTCATATTCTTCTGCACAAACCTGGCGCTTCTCCAAAGATGAGTCCACTCATAATCCAGTCATGTTATTTCTAACATTTCAGCAAGCTGACAGGCATATAGTATGCTTATATTCCTGGTCTTGATTTATCTACTTCTATTTTCTTTATTATCCAAAGTCTGGCTCAAGGGCCACCTCCCAAAGGAAGCATTCCTTAACTTCTCTTCTAGGAGTAATCTACATGCCTCTTCTGAATTCATTTTTTTTTTTCTTTTTGAGTTGGAGTCTCACTCTGTTGCCCAGGCTGGAGAGCAGTAGCATGCTCATGGACATCCCAGCATCGACCTGCTGGGCTCCGGCAACCCTTCCACCTCAGCCTTCCAAGTAGCCGGAACTACAGGCCCGTGCTAACACGCCTGGTTAATTTTTTGTTTATTGTAGAGATGAATTCTCACCAAGTTGCTTGGGCTGGTCTTGAACCTGCAGGCTCAGGTAATCCACTTGCCTCAGCCTCCTAAAGTGCTGGGATTACAAGCTGAGCCATCCAGCCTGGCTCTGAATTCTTACAGAGCATATATTCTGTACCAGGCATGGGTGACAATTTACATACTTTTATTGCAATTAGTTACATTTATATATGATCGCTGCAGATGACAAGTTACCAGGGATATAGGAATCATGACTTATATGTTGTTTACGTTCATTGCTGCACTTAGGAGAGAGATTTGCAAGAAGTAGATGACAAAAGAATATTTATTAATTACAAGTATAAATACATTTTCTAGGTAGTACTGATGAATATTAAATGACTCATAATAATACAACACGATGAGTTACTTACCAAGAAACAGTCCAATAAAAACTAAATAATGTACTTTCCTGTTGGCACTGCTAACTAAGGTACATAAACTAGAGTTTTCTGATATAGACCTAACTCAGGCCATGGATAGTTTTTAAATGAGGGTTAAAATATATACTAAGATTAGCTGCAAACAAGGCATAACATATAAGTGAATAAGATACTATGAAATTAAATCATATACATATGAAATTAAATCATATGCAGTTGTATAACACTGCAGTTGTAGATAGAAAAGGTCATGTTTAAGAAAATTATATAATTTTATTTTAATGATAGAGTGTTTTTCTTCTTTAATTGACTACTTTGAAGAGGTTCAGAGGTTTTTTTTTAGAACTATTTAGAGTGTCTATATCTCATTTAACACAATATGAGATAAATTCTAGTCCGATTTAAATACTAATAATAAGTGTAAATACAAAATGTTTTGCCTCTGTTTTCTATATCATTAAAATCATTATTCAGGTTGGGCATGAATATACAGTGATTCATGCCTGTAATCCCAGCACTTTGGGAGAGGGAGGCGAAGTGATTGCCTAAGCCCAGGAATTCGAGACTAACCTGGGCAACATGGCGAGATTGCATCTCTACAATAAATCAAAAAATTAGCCAGGCATAGTTGAGTGTGCCTTTAGTCCTAGGTACTTGGAAGGCTGAGGCAGAAGGATCTCCTGAGCCCAGCACGTCAGGGCTACGGTAGCCATGATCATGTCTCTTCACTCCAGTCTGGGAGACAGAGTGAAACTCTGACTCAAAATAAATAAAATAAACAAATAAATGCATTTTTTTCCTAAAATTGTAGAAAATGTTAAGTATGCCTGTTAACTTGCTGAACTGTTAGGATACAAATATGGTGAAACCATTCCTCTCATGAACTTTGAAATATACTCCTTGATTATCAAGAACTTAGCAATTGTAATGATCAAATATTCATTTATCAACAACTATCTATTGAGCAACAACAATGTACCAGGGAGTATTTCAAGTGGCCAAGTATTTCAGATGTAAACAGGCAGCATTTCTGACCATATGAACTATATATTCCATTAATAGCTGGGTAAGGTGCACCAAAAAAGAAAAAAAAAAGAAAGCATAATGAATAAGTAAATTACATTTATGTTAAAATATGACACTTACCTAAAATAGATAGAATTAAAGTGAGTTTTAGTTTGGGGGCAGTATAGCTCAAACACTTACTAATTTTAAATTGTATTTCATTCAAGTACTGAACCAGATCAAAATAAAAAATAGTATAATTATGCTGTTATATTACATAGATCTGACAACAATAATGAATAAGCAAGATAAGATGAATTACCATTGTGTTTTTATTAATTTATACATTATTCATGACATTTATTAAACACTGCATTTGGCACTGTGGTAAGCATTTAAGATAGAGTGATGATTTTAAAAAAGACAAGTTTTCTACTCTTATGGATACTATGGGCAGGGGAGTAAGGTTTAAAGATGTAAATAAATAAATAAGCAATAGAACTTTATGGGAATATTGATATTGTGCCACAAATAACATTATGATGCTTATACAATAGAGATTAATTGGATGGTTCCTTAATATTGGATGATCAGATACGGTTCCTTCCAGTAGGTGAAAAGGGAAAGATTAAGGGTTCAGATCACAAAGTTAAAAAGGGTCAGATGCCAGAACTGTGCAAGGAGAGGGATGCCATAACTATATTTATGTTTTAAAAATATCTCTTGACTGCTATGCAAAGAAAAGACTGTTGAGAATATACAAAGCCCTTGTAATCACAAGCCAAGACTAGATGATGGTTTGGATGAGGAAGACGTTGAAGGGATAGAGAGGAGTAATCAGATTAGTAATACGTTTTGGAGACAGAACCAATAGGACTTGCTTATATGGTGAGTAATAGAAAGCAAGGGATTATGATTCCTCGGTGATTGACTTAAGCAAAAGAAGGATGCCTTTCACTGCCCAATGGGAAACACCGAGAAAGAAGCATAAAACTGGTGGGTATAGAGATAAATAATTCTGTTTTATCTGATGAGTTAAGTTCGTTAGACTGGTAAACACCTGTGTCAACAGGTCAAGTAGTGAGTTCCCCATGAACCTGGGGTTCTAGGAAGAAGTTGGAAGACATAATTCTTTCAGAAATTAAATTATATATAATTAAAGTGACATAGACATAATTTTTTTGAAAGTATGTCTATAGCACTCTATATTATGTCTATAGTACTCTAATTGTAACTCCCATAACTGCACAGTGTGTGCAAAAACTTGGACTGGAGGTATTTCCTGAAAGATAAAATCAAAGGCTGTCTCTTAAATTGAAACCACTTGGTGGAACTGAAGAAAGTGGATTTACAATATGCAATTATCCTTATCAAATGTATTGTTTCAGAATACAAGTATGATGAGTTGTTTATACAAATCCAAGCATATATTTTTATAGATCTTTAACAGTTAGATGAAATTTTCAGATTTAAACAATCCTTAAGATTTCTTGCAAGAATAAATAAGATCTTAACTAAAGTAATCAGTATTATCAAGCCATGAAGAAAAACTAAAATACTGTGCATAACTGTAGCCTCATTGACCTCAGCCTTCAGTTGTTAAATCCATTTTCTTCTCTTTCTTTCTTTTATTTTTACTTTGAAAGAAAGTATTAAACCCTACGCTCATCTAGAGGAAATTGTGTTCATGATATGTGTTCATTATTCAGGGTATAAAAATTGCTAATACTGCTAGGATTATTTTTCCTAATTAATTGCATCAAGTTTCAGTCTTTAGATCTCTCACTTTATGTATTTATTTTTAAACAGACTTTCTAAACACAGGCCAGACTGGTTCTGGAACATGTCCTCATTATGCTAGCTCTTTTATTTCACTTTTCTTTGACTTTACACAAATTTTTCGCTACTGCCAATTTTCAAAGAATTAATAACTCCATCAATGTCATCATAAAAAGAGAATGTGGAATTTATTTAGAATTACAGTCACACTCATTTTCTAATTGATATCGCTAGCTTGCAAAAGTGGAAAGCACATATTTTAGATGTGTTATCATTTACAAAACTCTTCTTCTAAAGTCCAAAAATTCTGTAAACGGTAAAACTCAGAATAGGGAAGAAACAAAATAGACTAGGAGGAAACTCTAAGTTTTATATATTTGTTCTTTTCATCTTACTGTCACTAAAGGCACGTTTATACTCATTAGTTAATGGCTACGAAAAACACCTATGGTAAGATGCAAGCCCTGCCGCACTCACCATTAGCACAGAGATAATGGAACATCTGAGATTCTTTTTAAGCCCCGCTGCTAACACTCACTTCACCATTGTCTGGGACTGGGTCATTCATCTCTGTTGGATTCTGTGATTTTATATTTTGCAACATTATACATTGTCTATTTTATTACTTTAAACCCATTGTAACGGCCTTTGAAGAATTAAGACCAACCAGACGTTAATGTGTATATAAATCAGTGCTATTTTGAGCAAAGAACAGTCATTTTTGTGTAAATCTTTTAAATTTGGCCAACTCAGTACCCTGCTTTTTGTGTGTGCTTTTTCTTCCCCACCGAAGATATCAACTTTAAGGCAAGTCAGTAGTATAATTACAAGAAATTTCCTTTTTTCTTCTTAGTTTTTAGATGTTTCTACTTGATTTTTCTTAAAAAGAAAATACTATCTAGATAGGCTGAAAACAATTTATTACAAAATTTTATTTATGAGGTACCAATGGAATATGGTATACAGAATGTACAAAGTAAAGTTCATTTTTCCTCTATTTAAAAGTAAAAATAATTCTCTAGTCTACTATTCTTGGAGAAAAAATAAGACACTTAGCTTACTGTTTGTGAAATTATCCAGTTTTCTTTTCATAGAGGAAATATAATAAATTTATATGAAATAATTGGCTTAGCTTAAAATAAAATTTTCAATTTCTAAAGGTAGATTTAAGTTAAAGGTTGTAAATTGATTTTAATTTGTGTTATTTGCTATACGAAAATTTTTTGGCAATGCTCTAAAGTAAATCTACTGAAACCTTTTTTCAAAAGCAACATGAATAAAAATGAAATGTTAGAACAAACTTTGTATAATACTTCGAAAAAGCATTTTCTTTTTAATGAGTAGCATGATCAGGCTCAAATATAGTTATAGCAATTACAAAATTACTATACACATATTTTTAGAAATCTTCTATAGGAACACATATGCAAATTTGTAGTATTGTGTTTAAAACCAAAAATAATGAATTTACCACTTTACTAAAACCTCTGTGCTTGTTTTGTTTTGGTTATCTTCACAGAGTCCGACTTGAGATAAGTGCACATGGATCTCATTTTCAACTGCAATGAGACCATTTCTATCCTTACTCTTGCTGCTTGTCTTGCTAAGAATAAATGTATTCACACATGTAAGAGTCACAGACTGCAGCCAATCCTTTAGTGTTTTTCTGTGAATAGCAAGTGACTCTCCTTTTACAGAAATAAAGAACTTGTCTTGGGACAGTTTGGAAAATCTCATCTTGTTTGTGTGATTAGATAGTTCACAAAGTTTCCTTATTCTGGGCAAGAAATTTTGCTTCTCCACAGGCCATTCAAAACTAGACTTTAATTTTACTTTTTTGAAATTCCAATAGCTGTTTAAAATAATCAACACCTTTGCTTATAAAATGGCTGTGAGTTTGGTGACACCATCGATGTGGTTGAAAGTTGTTTCCTGTAGGCCATACACAATGCAATAGGAAGACTTGAACCACCAACCCATGTAAAACACATTGATAAGTAATCTTCTTTGCAAAAACAGGAGATTTTGTGTCCCCTGCTGACACATCAGATTTTAATTCTCCACCATTATCCTCATCAAAATTTCCCAGAAGCCTAGAATTCTCTTCTATCTCAGCCATCGTCTTCAAAGTTTGCAACATTGGCTCTCCGATACGATATGTTTGTAAAATACAAATGCTCATTACATACAAAGTAGAAGGGCATAATAAATAGACAAAAATACAAAATCTTCAAAATACAATTCACTTCTAACTTACACCATCTACATTTATAACATTTACTACCACCACAAAACAGTGGTGTTTTGGGGATGTGGATTGGGATTCAAGCAGCTGAATGATGGCACTTAATCCCTCTTTTAGAACAAACATTTCCATTAGGTCTAAACCCTCGCAAACCTTCTCTTGGCTGTGTGCATCTTGGCTAAAATGAAATATATCGATGTAATGTAGATCCTTTTTTTTTTTTTGAATTGGAGTCTCACTCTGTTGCCCAGACAGGAGTGCTGTGGCCGCTGCCGGCCACCGCAGCCTCGACCTGCTGGGCTCTGGTGATCCTTCTGCCACAGCCTTCCAAGTAGCTGGAACTACAGGTGCGTGCTACCAGGCCCGGCTAATTTTTTTTTTATTTATTGTAGAGACGAGGTCCCGCCAAGTGGCTCAGGCGGGTCTCGATCCCGCGGGCTCAGGCAATCCCTTCACCTCAGCCTCCCAAAGGCGTGGGATTACAGGCTGAGCCACCTAGCCTGGCTATGTAGGTCTTTTAATGTTAATGAACATGACAAAAATCTGACAGAAATCCAGCCAAGAAAAGCCCAAGTATTCTACTCATTGTTTAGGAGAGACAGAGATCCCGCAAAGAAAAGCCCAAGTATACCATACATTGTTTAGGAGATACTAAACAAGGGCTGGAAGGAAACTTGTTTATGCTAGCAAATATTTCCTTGCTTCCACTGTTTTCAATGAGCAGAATTGGGATGTGCAAACAGCCCTTTGGGACTATACAGAAAAGCTATGCTGGAAGACAGTATAGATTCTACTATTGACTCTTCCACCATCTACATTTTAGCTCTCTCATCCATGAATCTAGTAGGTGATATAAGAGATTTCCAAGTTCTGAGATTCCATAGTTGTTATTCTTTGGTCTTAAGACAATGCATACAAGTATTAGAGAGAATCCATTCCTCCCTTATGGGTAAGCATCTCACCTACAGCTACACTGGAAAATTCCACTTCATCTGCTTTGTTCCTTGTAAGTGAGGAGGCTTGTCCTTCTGAACTGCATATGCAATCTAAAAAAGTTAATGCTTTAAAGTGGCATAGGTGGAAAGGATTTCAGGGAAATTATAGTGGAAATTTTGGAAGGACTATGGTGATAAAATACTTGACATCATGTCTTCCCACTACTGTTCTGCCTTAGATTCCAGATTCTGCATTTTCACATCTTGGAAAAGATGTGGAGAAAAATATTATTTGAAATATGCCTTGCACATGGTACTCAGCATGTTTATCTAGGACAACGTGTGACAGCTCAGTCCTCCTGCAATACCTCAAACTGCACAACTAAATAGTTAGCATCTGTTACACTCTCACACACTTTATTGTTGATTGGAAGCCAAATAAGCTATGCCTTCTTCTCTTCACACAACAGAAGGTAAACTATTGGCACTCAGATGTTCAATAACGTCATTATAAAGAGTGTTAAGTATGAAAGACAGTTAAAAAATAAATTCATTTACCACTTGAAGAGGTTTTTTGTTTTTATAATGCTACGCTATGATAAAAACAAATAACTACCAATCACTTTCAAGTCTATCTTGGACGTATCAACCAAAAAAATGGAGGAGCTTCACAGTTAAACTTCATGCTGTAAACTTACTTTCTGAGCACCGAGTCACTCAGACTTGCCCTTTAAAAAACACTAGATTATTTATATTCATTGACACGAATAAAAGTTGGAATGTCACCTCATATATTCCTCTCATGCTCTAAAATTGTACCTAACTTTTAAGATTAAGATTTTAATAGTTGAACTCGGATGATATTTTGACAAGTTCATTAACAGTAGCCAGACAGAGGTCAGACAATAATAAATGTAATGTCTCCTGTGCTTTTATATTAATTTGCCTAATTGGTAGATGAAACCTCCACTCGAAGCCATAGTCTTACAATAAAATGAGCATCAATAATTGTCATAATATAAACTCGAGTACAAAAAGGTTAATAGAAGAATAAGGTTCATCCTTATAGGAGACCAGTAAAGTAGAAAAACTTCGTTGTCAGTCATGCTGGCTTTGAATTTCAGCTTTGTCTCTTGCTGGACAAATTATAGTGCTTTCATCCTGAATTTCCACTATGTAGAAGGAATAATTAAGTACTTCTCTCATTGGGTCATTTGTAGATTATATCACATATGTGTCCAAAGCAGCTAGCATACTGCCTTGTACAGAGTGTGCAGTCTATGAAAGTTCCCTTCATGTAAAACCCCAGATTCCTTAATTCTAGAGAGTAGGGTCAGTAGTTCATCAACCACTGTTATTCTCATTGCGTGATGTTACGGCTGTCAGATAGTGGATTTTCTCTTCAGTTGCTCAACTCACTGTTCTTTTCCTATTTTTCTGGTCTCCTAGACATATCATATACTAAATATAAAATTCTCAGCTGCCCCTCTGTCTTCTTCAATTCTTCCCATAAACGGAAATCAGTTCCTATTTTG
This sequence comes from Carlito syrichta, assembly GCF_000164805.1. Taxonomy (NCBI): domain Eukaryota; kingdom Metazoa; phylum Chordata; class Mammalia; order Primates; family Tarsiidae; genus Carlito; species Carlito syrichta. The sequence goes on from NW_007248921.1 coordinate 591,110, forward strand.
AAGAATATGGGGAGATAAAATACCACATACTTAGAAAGAGGTTAATACTTAGTTCTCCCATCAGGGACATTGATGTAGTTTGGATGGTTGTTCCTTCCAAATCTCATATTGAAATGTGAACCCCAGTAATGGACCTGGGACCTAGTGAGAGGTGATGGAATCATGAAGTCATTCCCTCATGAACGGATTGGTGCTGTTTTTGCCACAGGAAGGGAGTTCTCACTCTGTTTGTTCACATAAGAACTGGTCATTTAAAAGAAGCTGGCACCATCTCCTTTCAATCTCACTTCTGCTCTGGCCATGTGAAACACCAACTTCCTCTCTGCCTTCCGCCATGATTGTAAACTTCCTAAGGTCTCACCAGAAGCCCAGCAGTGGCCAGCACCATGCGGAACCGTGAGCCCAAACAAACACCTTTCCTTTATAAATCACCCAGCCTCAGATACCCCTTTATGGTAGTGAAAAACAGACTTGTACAGACTCATACGGGAATAATTAAGTACTTCTCTCATTGGGTCATTTGTAGATCACAACACATATGTGGTCCAAAGCAGCTAGCATACTGCCTTGCATAGAGTGTGCAGCCTATGAAAGTCCCCTTCATCTAAAACTCCAGATACCTTAATTCTATAGCGTAGGATCAGTAGTTCATCAACCACTGTTATTCTCATTGTGTGTGAGAGAAAGACAGTGCCCCAGCAGTTGGTCTCCAGTAGTTCTTGGGTTCACTTTCTTGGAGAACTAAGTATTAGTATTAATATACTACTAACCCTTTGCTGAGTATGGACAAGAGGAAAATCCATTTCTCCCACCTGTGCAACTTCAATCAGTGTTTCCTCTTAATGTATCTTTGGTTATGAACCATATATGCCAAGTGTAACTCTTGGCTATGGCCCTGCAAGTTGTATACTAATAAGAGATGCTACCGCCTCTGCCACTGAGAGCTGGATGTCAGTAAAAATGGTATCTAATGACAAAAGTTAAACGGTCATCAGAACTTCTTTTCCTTTCTTTCCTGTATATTCTAGTTAGCTTCTACTGTTTATACATAAGGGTCTTTAAAAAAAATCTGGAGAGTTATTTTTTTAACTTTCACAACCACTTCTCAGGTTCAGTGCTACTGTTGTGGCTCTTCGGACTTTCACCTAATTATTACTGTGAGAAAAGCTGGAAGAACATCATCTCCCCACGCACTCTTTGGTCCCATAATGTTCAGGTCGTGTATTCAGGGGTGTTCAGCTTGGAGGATACACCTGATGAAATCATCCCACACTCTTATTAACTAAGCCATGTGCTCCTGCTCAAGGCTACACCTGCCTGGGGGAAACACCTTGTCACAGTTTCACAAAGGAGTCTCCTGGGCGAGTGATGTTCCTGGTTTCTCTCTCCTTGACACCAGCACTCGACTAAGGGACGTTTTTAATTAACTTTTAATGCATTGACTTTTAAGTCACCACAAATCACTCTTTTTTTGTCTAGTCTTGAATTGCTAGTCATGAAAAAGCTTTTCCTCATCCCCTTCCCCTAATTTGTAGCAGTGCCCTTTTAGGGAGGCAGAATCTTTCCAATTTGGGAGAAGTGGTCTGATTATGTATTTTGGACAGAAATTCTCCATGCAAGCCTGTTTCAGAGAAACACAGTTTCCTCATTTTTATTGGTATTGACATCGACGGTTTTAAATATATAGTTTTCAAATTTCCTCCCCAGTTTGCCTACTTCCTTTCACCCCAGTGTAGTCACACACACAATGGGAAAATGAAAGATATTTGACATAAACATTTTAGATCAGTTCAGAATTGTTGATTCCACAAGTTTTTTCTAAATGAATTTTTAACATGTATATAGAGTTTTTATTTTAAAAATAACAGAATTGCAATATATATCTGCATATCTACAGTCTATCTTCTTTTTTTCCTCCCTCCCTCCAGCCCTCCCTTCCTCCTTCCCTCCTTCCTTCCTTCCCTCCTGTTTGCTTGCTCTTACCTCCACTCTCACTCTTTCTTTCTATCCATCTGTACAGCCAGCCATCTGTCCATCCCTCCATCCATTCATCCAAGCCATATTCTTTGGCTTTCTCCAGTTTGGTTCCTTAAGCTCCATAAGCCTGGACTACTTGAGTAAAGTGTTCTCCATAATAAAACAACGGTACAGGGGAAGCTATTGGGCAAGTCAAGAATCCTCACATGGATTGTTGATCGAAACTCACTGGGGTCTAGAAAGACAACAGTTTGAACTGCAAACTCTACTGTATTTAGTAATTTTTATTGTCTTTTGAACCCTACCCTCCAACATAGATAATGAGAGCATTTTTTAAAAACAGAAAGACTGTATATGCATGGGATGTGTACACCGAAATATAAATTATACAACCATATCAGTAGTTTGAGATAAAAAATAACATTGTATTTATTTTAACTTTGAAGATATTCTTCCAAAATCTTCCTCTAGTGAGAACACTTTTCTTTCCTCCTAAGGATCCCTTTTCCTAAGACAGTTGAAAGCATCTTAAAGGAAGTCTCATTGCATGAGCGTAGTTCTGGTACCTTTCCTTTCTGCAGAACAGGGAAGTTTGATTTATGCCCCTGGGAATGGAGGACTCCAAAACCGCCAGTGGAAGGCTCTGTGATTGCTAAGCCTGAGGGTGACACTTCTGACACCCAGAGGTTCTGTGGAGAACCCTCTGCTCTTCATTGACTGGAAGGTATTTTTATCATCAGAAAGATGAAAGAGATTGCCTTCTTGCCCCCTGATGCTACATGGATCTAATTGTTCTGAGCCCCAAGTGGATTATACCCCAGTGCCATAGCTCTTCAGAGTCACATCAGAGTTATGTCTCTCTCAATATGAACACACTCTCATACTCTCTCTGACTTTGTGTGTGTGTGTGTTTGTCTCTCTCTCTCTCTCTCTCTCTCTCTCTCACACACACACACACACACACACACACACACACACACACACACAATTTTTCCCTTTGTTAAAATAAAATGAGCCAAATCAAGGGTTCCTATTTCTTTCAGAGTGAAAGGTAAAAGACTTATACTATCTACCCATCTAGTCATAAATTCTTTGACTTATGAACTCAGGTCCAGCTCCCTTGTTCCCTCCGTGACCCTCACACAGGCCTTCTCGTTTCTCTTTAAGGAGGTCAAGCACTATCCATTTCTAGACATTTCCACCCATTCTTCTCTCTCCTAGAAACAAGCTTCCACCATACACTCAAAATGGCTCCTGTCTTCAACTTCTTTAAGCTGTTATTTAAATGTCAGCTTTTCAATGTGATCTACTTTATTTTCTTGCTCAAAGTTTTTCCAACTTTGGTCTCTGGGCCTCTTTCAGGTAGTTCCTATTTCCTTCTATTTCCTTTTGGAATAGCCCCAACATTGTAGAGGGTTCTTTCTATTCTGTTTTGTTTTGTTTGAGTACTTCCTTATTTCCTGCACAAGATAATCCAGGTCCATCTTGTAAATTTACTGCCCCAGTCTTAGAATCTGCTCTTTTCCCTGGTTGCTTTTATTGGAAAATGGGATTAGAAACCAAAATCTAAGCAGTTGTTGCCACTGGGGTGTTGATGCTTCTAAGACTTTACAACTAACAGAGCAAAGAAATATGTTTATGTGTGCTGTTTTAGTCAGAGGTTTTTTTTTAAATAAGAAACGAAATCAATGGGACACATACTTTCACACAATATTTGTATAAAAATTCACTCAGTTATAGAGGCCAAGAAGCCCCACAGTCTGTTTTCTTCAAGCTGGAGAACAGAAAAAGTGAGAGGTATCGTTCAGTCCAAAGGTCTGAGACCCTTAGGGACCAAATGTGTAAGACCCGGTCTGACTCTGAAAACTTGAGAACCAGGAGCTTAGATGCCTGAGGGTAGAAGATGGATGTTTCAACTCAGAGAACCCTTCCTCTGCCTTTTCCTTCTAGTTAGGACCTCAAGGGACTGATTGATGTCTACCTGCATTGGCGAGGGTAGATATTCTCTATCTACTGATCCAACCACTAATCTCTTCCAAAGATACCCTCACAGACACAGTCAGAAATCATGTTTTGCCAGCTTTCTGATAAAATATTAACATACACCATTTTTGAAAACAAAATCATTAGCCCAATTGAATTGATACATGAGATTAACCAGCACATATGCCAACCCACGTATATCCATGTTTCTATACATATTTCTACCTATAAGCACTTGCATCTATATTGCTAAACATGAGTGTATAGTGATGTCTTCAACTTTAATCTATTATTACACGTGGATCATCAAAGTCCCCTCCCTCCTCACTGTATATTATAAAATTTCTACTCTGGCCAGGAATGGTGGCTCAAGCCTGTCATCCCAGCACTTTGGGAGGCCGAGGCATGAGGATTGCCTGAGTCCAGGGGCTCGAGACCAGTCTGGGCAACTTGGTGAGATCTCGTCTCTACAATAAATCAACAACAAAAAAAACTAGTTGAGCGTGGTAGCATGTTCCTGTAGTTCCAGCTATTTGAAAGGCTGAGCCCAGCAGGTCCAGCCTGTAGTGGCTGTGAGCGTGCCACTGAACTAACTCCAGCCTAGGTGACGGAGTGAGGCTCCTACTCAAAAAAAAAAAAAATTCTACTCTAGCAGTGAAAACTTGGCTTCACCCATCTGTCATCCATTTACTTACCTTTTAGCATGCATGCATAGTAGTTTCAAAACTGGTCATCTAGACCCTCATGAAAAAACTTTATCAACTACGGTACATTGCTTATGTATAGTTCTTTTTGCCATTGATTTTATAGACTGCCCTCTTTTCCAAGTTTACTTAGACCATCAATTCTCCTTCTTTCAAGTTGTTTTAATATCTGTGTAATGCAATTAGTTTTGTCACAGTCTGCATTCCATTTTGAAATACCCCCAACTGCTAAATCATTTCTTTAAAGTTTGCATATATTAAGGTTAATTCTTTTGTGCTGTTAAACTTGATGAGTTTTGACAAATGCATAGTTATATATCCATAATTTCTATAGCATACAAAATAGTTTCACCACCATAAGAGACCACCTGTATTTAATCTATTCATTTCTCCCTTCAATCCCCAAGCATTTGCTGGTATTTTCACTGTCTTTATAGTTTTGTCTTTACCAGTATGTCATATACATGAAATCATGCAGTATATAGCCCTGTCAGATAGGCTGTTTTGTTCACTCAGCCACATGTGTCTAAAGCTCATTCATATCTTTTTGTAGCTTGATAGCTAATTTATTTGAGTTGCTCAATAACATTCCAATACACAGTTGCAACACAGTTTGTTTATACATTCACCTATTGGAGGATATCTTGTGTGTTTCCAGATTTTGATGATTATGCAAAAAGCTGCTGCAATCATTCATATGCATGTTTTTGTATGGACTTGAGTTTTTAAATCAGTTGGGTAAATGGCTAAGAAAGTGATGGCTAGATCATATGGCAAGATCTGTTTTTGTAAGACATTGCCAAAAAGTCTTACAAAGAAACAATAGCAGTTTTTCTTTCCCATCGGCAATAAATGAGAAATTATGTTGCTCAGTATCCTTGCCAGTATATGATATCATCAGCTTTGTTTTTATTTTAGCCATCCTATTAGGTGTATACTCGTATGCCATTATTGTTTCAATTTGCAATTTTCTAATAAAAATGATATTGAGCATTCTTTGCTAAGTTTTTTTTCCATCTGTTTATCTTTATTGATGCAGTGTCTCTTCAGATTTCTTGTCCATTTTTAAAGTAGCTTGTTTACTTTTTTATTTTTGAATTTTAAGTGTTGTACATTGTAGTTGCAAATTATCAGATATGTATTTTTTTCTAGTCAGTGGCTTGTCTTTTCACTTTTTTTGACAATGTCTTTTATAAACCAAATTTTATAATTTTAATTGTCTAAGTTATTCATTTTTTTCATAGATTGTACCTTCTGTGTTATATCTAAAAACATTGCCAAAGTCAAGGTCACATAAATTTTGTTCCTGTTTTCGCATCGAAGTTTTATTGTTTGAGTTTGATGTTTAGGTGTGTGGTATATTTTAAGTTAAAATTTGTGAAAGATGTATTCATGGTCTGTGTCTAGAACTCCCCATCCTCCTTTTCATATGGATAGTCGATTGGTTGAACATGTTATCTTACCTCTGTTGAATTACCTTTGCTTTTTTGTCAAAGATCAGTGTATCACACTTGCTTTGATGTCTTTTTTGGCTTTGTTTTTTCTGCCTGATTTATCGATGTGCTTATTTTCTTATCAATACCACTCTTGACCACTGTGACTTCGTCATAGGTCCTGAATTTGCCAGTGTAAGTCATTCAACTTTTGTTTTTTTCTTTAGTATTATATTTGCTTGTCTAGGTCTCTTTACTTTCCATGTAAACTTTAGTTTGTGAATATCTGCAAATAGTTTGCTGAAATTTTATTGACATTGCATGGCCTCCATCAAGTTGGGAGGAACGAATATCTTAACAATATTAAATCTGATACAAATAGTTATGCAAACTATCCCTCCATTTATTAGATCTTTGGTCACTTTCATCAGAGTTTGGTGATTTTCCATATATAGCTCCTATACATGTTTTGTTAGATTTATATCCAAGTATTTTTTTTCTTTTTTGTTATAAATGACAGTGTTAAAAAATTAGTTTCTTGAGACTTTTTTTTGTCCTAACATGCTTTACTTTTGATAAAATTTTTTTGAACAGAGACAAAAGGTCATTATGGTGAGGTTTTATGTTATTCTAGTTAGGACTTGAACTGTGTTCAGTATTTGCTATAGCTGTACTTACCAGAGACTTCAAATTCTATTAGCTTCCTTGTTTTTGTTGTTATTGCTTTTTCTTTTTTTCTGTTGTCTATGGGCTTCTCTAAACATTCCTACTAAAATGGAGTAATTCTTTTAGCTTTATGCCCCAAAAAATGTATACACGTATTGAGATGTTATCTATGTATTACTTTTTGAAGTTGAATTGAATTATGGTAGTAATGTGTAGTATGACATTTGCTCGTAAGATGCTATTAATCAAAGGAATGCTAGCATCCCCATGTGACAGGCAGGACAGTCAAAGAAAATAGCAGAAGCATGGTTGTCATTCAAGGAGCCCAAGACCATTTTGTAGTGGTATTTGAAATTTGAGAATGTTGTGGAAATACAACGACAATGGAGGCATGAGTACACAACAGAATCTCCAACACGCCTGACAATTGCATGTATTCATGATAAGTTTTAGATGCACAGTCCTGTGTGTGATGTGCACAAGGGAAGATCTGGGAGGCCTCGCACAGCAACAAGTTCTGCAGCAGCTCACTGTCATCAGAAGTGTCTGGACGCTGCTGGTAAACCACTTTGAGCACCTCTTGTCATTGCAGAAGTCAAACATGATTTGTATTCATCTTTTGTTATCAGTACGTATTAAGTAACTTTATTTTAATACTGTTTTTCCCTTTACTAAAATGTGTATGCATATTTTTTTTTGGCATCATCTGGACATACCAGAACCCTGTTGATGTGGTGGTAACATGTTGGCTAAGTGAATCCTTCTGTAATCTTATGAGATCACAGTCTTTCAGCGGGTCTGTGTTTCCGGGTTGTGCTCTATGCAAGCATTTCCTGGCTTTTCTCTCCCCTTGCAAATGATGCAGGAATGCTAGATGGGGCTGAACAACTTGGGTAAATACCCTTCCTTCTAGGTATGATAAGACTCTGGTAAGATCTTTTTTTCCCCGGATAGTAGAAAGATAGGGCTTTTTAAATAGAGCGTGCTCTGGGCATATTTCTAAATGATTATTTTTCATCTCCCTGCCAGAGTTCATTCTTTGCATTTGCTATTTCTTTCTGAAAATGTTTTCCCCTCAGATATCCAATTTATTTGGCCCCTTACTTCCTGTAGATCTTTGCTCAAAAGTTATATTCTTACAGAGGCTTTTTCTTACCAACTCTTCTATAATAAGTCCCCACTACCAACATCACCAGGAGGCCAGCATTTCTTCCTTAACCTTTTTATTCTTTGCTATCGCATTTGCCACTATATTACATTTATAATTTTTCTTTTTGAGTTGGGGGTCTCACTGTGTTGCCCAGACTGGGTTGCAGTGGCATGATCATGATGATATCGTCTCACAGTAGCCTCATCCTCCTGGACTCAGGCAATCCTTCTACCTTAGCACCCCGAGGAGCTGGGACTACAAGTGCGTGCCACCACACTTGGCTAAATTTTTCTATATTCCTTGTAGAGATGAGAGTTCACTATGTTGCTAAGACTGGTCTCAAGCATTCTACCTGGCTCAGTCTCTCAAAGTGCTGTAATCACAGGCATGAGGCACTGCAGATGTTTATAAATATTTTGTTGTGGTTTTTGGATTATTTTCTACTTCCCCTATTTGAATTTGAACATAATGACAGACTCTGTTTTGTTCGCTAATGTAAACCTCGTACTTAGAATAGACCCTTGCACATAGTGGCCTCTCAATAAATATTTGTTAAATTAGTTTTTAAAATATTAGGGGCCATTAATTTTTTTCTTTTATTATATTTCACCTTCTGTTTAACTTCTAAGTTGCTTTGTTGTTCTCTATTTAAATTTTAATGGTTATATTATTCATTTTCAGCAGTTCTCTTTTATTTAAATTCAATAATGCCTTGTCTTCTGAGTGTCTTGCTCTTTTTGTTCACAATTTTTGAAAGTCCTTACTTGTCACCTTTCTTTTTTATGCTTGTTTACTTTATAATGCCCTGATCAGTGCTGGTCAGTAGAACTTTTTGAGAAGATGAAAATGTTGATATCTACAATGAGTCACTTGCAGTCTCTAACCACACCACTTGAAATATAGCTGGTATAACCATAAAAGTGAACTTGACATTCTATTTAAGTTTTATTAATTTTTAATTGCTTTGCTTGGCTCATGCCTACTGTATTGGACAGCACAAGTTTAAACTCTGCTCCTAAAAATAATCCGCCCTGTTTTCTGTCTCTGCTGACCTTTGTTCACAGGCATCTTTCCTCATTCACTTTGTAATTTTGTATGGTGAATTCATTAAAAAAGAATTCATCCCTGGGGACTGTGTGCCATCTGTATCCCTCTAGAGAGGTCATATATTCATTTCTATTTAAGACCCCAGAATATTCCAGAACAGGAAGTAGCATTTAATATTGGTTTTTTTTTTTGCTCAGAGAAAGAATACTATACTAATCACTGAATGTAAATTAAAACTCCAACCCCTCTGGAGGGTGATTCCGTGGTTACCTCTTCTCAGGGGAGACTTCCCTGTCTTACTGGAGTCCTAGATGAAATAAAGTATCAATGTATTCCTATGATAATAAACTGATTAAATGAGTGGCAACCTAACATTGGTAGGTGTTAATTAGCAAACACTGATGGCCTTCTCAGAAAGAAAACTCAGAAATAACTCCTTGTTCTGGGCATATCCTATTGATCAACCTCTCCTCTAACATCCGCTAATGCTTTTTTTACTAGCTCATTCCATGGCTTAAAAATCCTCCTGCCTTTTGTTTCAGCAGAGTTGAGTTTAGTCTCTCTCCTTTACTGCAGTAGTATTAAATAAAGTTGTCTTTGCCTTGTTTCTTTGGTGCAATTTTTGCTTTGATATAGGTTACACCCAAACCCCTATGTTGCCAACTGTCCAAGGCTACACTACATCAGTACATCTGCTTATAGGACTGGTTTTTACTTTCCTCTTGACCCCTGAGAGTTTTTCTCACTTCTTTCTGAGCTCAATTTTGCATTTTTAAAAATGATTGCTTTACATTACCCAGCAATTCTTAACAGTTTGCGGTGGAAAGGTGTTTTTTTGTTTCCCCTTAGGACCGATTACATAATTTGTGGGGCTAAATATATGTAAAAACGCAAAGTCCTTTGTTAAAAAGTTGTTGAAATTTTCAAGATGGCCATAGCAGAATATTAAACCAAGCACAGGGACTCTCTAAGCATGTGGTCTTGTATAACTGCACAGGTGGTTTATCCATGAAGCTAGCCCTGGTTATAAGTTATGTAATCCCTCTTGTTACCAAAAATGGCAGTGTTTTCTATTTTTCAACTTCCCACACTCCACCTGATCCTTACCTCTACTTCACAGACACTTTCAAGCTTCTTCCATTTTATAACAAAGAGTAACTGCCAATATTTTCCAATATATTTCATTTGTTGCCCTCTGGTTACAGTAATCTTTCATTGTTTTTCTGAGTAAAACATCTTAAAAGAGTAATATCTGATGATTAGTGAGGCTGAACACTTTTCATGTGTCTGTTGGCTGCCCATATAGCTTCTTTTGAGAAGTGTCTATTCATGTCTTTTGCCCACATTGAGATACCACCTAACTCCAGTAAGAATGGCCATCATTAATAAAGCAAGCAACAGCAAATGCTGGAGAGGATGCGGAGGAAAAGGAACTTTTCTCGCTACTGGTGGGAATGCAAACTAATGCAATCTCTTTGGAAGATAGTGTGGTGATTTCTGAAAGAAATAGAAATTGACTTTCCAAATGAACCAGCAATTCTATTGAGAATATACTCAGAGGAGCTCAGATCATTCTACAAAAAAAGATACCTGCACACGTATGTTTGTTGCATCTCTATTCACAATAGCAAAAACATGGAACCAACCATGCTGCCCATTAAAGCTGGACTGGATTAAAAGAATGTGGTACATATATACCATGGAATATTATGCGGCCATAAAGAAGGACAAACATATGGACTTCGCAGCAACTTGGATGAATTTAGAGTCTATCATACTGAATGATCTATCACAGAAACAAAGAATAGAGTATCATATATTCTCACTCATAAGAGGACCTTGAACAATTATCATAATACTATGAGAAAGGGACTGGCAGTAGTAGGAAACTATCAGGGGAGGGCGGGGCACACCTCATCAACAAGGGTACCTGCAGAATCAACATTTGTATAACTAACCCTGAATTGTACCCCACATCTTTAAAAGAAAAAAAAAAGAAAATAAAGAGTAATATCTATTTAGTTCTACTAATTCATCCTTCATTCATGCCTTAACTTACCGACTACTCCCTTGACTCCACTGAAACTGTTCTTTCAGAGAGCACAATAAGCCCCAAGTTTCCAAACGAAAATAGAAGCTTCTCTTATTCACTTATTCTTTCCTTATAGAAAATTTCATTTTATTGACTTCATTAACAATAGTCTTCTCATCTCCAAGACTCCATCTCTCATCCTGAAACCGAGTTGACCCTTCTGAAACGTACAATTTGCTGTCACCATTCAGTGTCAAATCTTCCCATAAGTCCCAATAACATTGAGAAGAAAATGTGGACAACTTGGCATGGCATTAAAGACCTTTTGTAATCCAGACCTTGATTGTGAGACCCAGTTTCCAGTGTCTGACTCAGTCATTTAATATCTAGCCTCAGCATCACCTCCAACATGGTCTACTAGTCAACCTATGACTTTGTCTGTGTAATGTCTCCTACTATGAAAGCTTCATTTTACTCCACTTTTGTCTCCTGTATTCATCTTTACACACTTCCAGGTTTGGGTTATGGGTCTCATTCTCTAAGAAACTTCCCTGGGTTAATTACTTCTCTTTTGTGATCTGACAGGCCCCTGGGAAGATTTCTGCTGCAACTCCAATCACACTGATTTATAGATGCCTAAAAGCACTTAGGTTGCAGCTTTGCAAAGGCTTCTGTATTTCATTTTTCTATCATTAATACCTTCACTCAATAATCAGTTATTAAATGCTAGTCAGCTAGGTTCTGGATGTGATATTAGGTGCCAAAAAATAAAATAAAAATTCATAATCTCTGTTCTCAAGGATTGGCTATCCAAACCAGAGTTAGTAAAAGTAGTAATCATAGTTCTAATACAAATGTAATGCTAATAAAAAGGAAGAGAATCATGCCTGCTACGCTTTACCAAGAACGACTATATGCTATGTGTTGTGCGAATCCTTTTGCATGCATTATTTCTCTGAGCCAATGGAAGGATGAATGGATGCTTTGTCCACTTGACATAACAGTCATTATTGCATCTTGCCATGGGGGAAACTCTTCTATGGCCCTCATTAAGTATGGTGTTCATTTGTGGGCATCATTGCTCTGTACCACTGAAAAGATGTCATTGAGGGGGAACATGGAACTGGGTGGTCTGTCCATGGAGAAGGGACACTGGGATTGCTCCGTGTTGGAGTCCTCTGAGGTGCTCCTTTCATACATATGTCCACTTCTCTCTTCCTTTTGACATTTCACCAACCCATGACTCTCTACTTTTGGCCACTATACTTTGTTTCTGGAATTTGTCATTGTCTTTCAATGGTAGAGTCTCAAGTCTGTCCTCTTTGTGTTTTTTCTATTTTTTTCCATCACCTGCATTTGAAATCTTCTCAATGTCCATGTAAATCTCTCTAGCTCTGATAATGTTGCTGCTACAGATTCTTTCTCCCATCCTAGACATAAACTCCATTCCGTTTATTGCCCTACCCTAACTCCATTCCATTTATTGCCCTTTTCTGGTGTCTGTTGCTAAGCCCACACAGAAATACAGGCTTTCCCAGAATGTCAAATGCCATTCTTCACCAAGAAATCTTGAAATCAGAAAAGGTACATTTCATTTCCTCCTAAAATGCCACGCATAATAGATGCAGTACGGGAATTGCCTTTCTAGTGGGAATTACTTAAGCTTGATTTGTGATTAAGAACTTTTACAATTTATTATCTTTCCCTTCCAACATTCTAGAATTATTTGCCCATTTCCAACTTCCAATTTAATAACTTACCTGTTCTCACTTTGACAAAACATTTAGTTTATAAAAATTCTCAGGCAAGTCTCTGAAAACATACATTATTTGTTTTATCTCATTCTTGGGTTTTCATATAAGTATAGCATTTCAAATATTGTATGTAAATGCATACACTGTCTTGTCATGTACCTTTCTTTTTGGATAAAAAAATGAAAAATTGACATTCCTCAAATTTAAATTTATTACTATAGGCTGCTTATCACTCAAGTATCCTTAGTCAAGAGGTGTAAAAGCTTTATTTTGTCCCATAATTCTCTTCTATATTCTTTCAAACTAGGGAATAAAACCTCCACCAATGTTCAAATGGATTGTCTTCTGTGACAAATCACCCTACTAGCTCAGTGAGTTTTCTCCTTCAGCATTTTCCACTAAGCTCTAGATTTTTATATTAAAGATCCTAATTTGGTTTTCCAGTTCACTCTCTTACTGACTAAATATATTTATGCAGCAAGCTGCTTTTAACATAGCCTTTTGCTTAAGTCTGAAGCTTTTTTCTTCCTTTCACAGAGGCCTAATTTGCTGACTTCATTCCCCATGATTTGTTTTCATAAACAGGCTACCATATAAAGGTCAACAGTGAGAGTCTAACATCCTGAAATTGAGCGCATGATTATCATTTAATGTGCCTCTTTTTCTCTGATTCAGGGATGAAATAAAACTAGCTTGGAGACAGGATAAAGAATATTTTATTTTACCATATGGAACAAATGTATTTACGAAGAGCTTGGAGCCTGAATGCTTTTGCTGTTAGAATGAATTATAGATGGCCAGAACATCTCCATTATACCAGTTCTCCCAAACAAAAGCAATCGGTACTTCCTATAGAAATAGGTATTTTAAAAGAAAAAAAAAATTAAGGGCTGAAAAGAGATGCCAAAGGGACCATCATTTGGTCTGCCTGTCTTTAAACCAGGAACATAGCACTGAAGTCAGTAAAGTAGGCTGCCCTGAACTGTGTCACCACTGTATACACTTGAATCCTGATCCAGAGGGACCATTGCTGAGAATTAAAGGGCTGTCCATTTTCAGTGACCATTGATTTCTCTGCTTCTCTATTGCGGACTTTGAATTACAACATCAGCTAGTAGGCATACTCTAATTCATTGGGCCTTGCCAGAGAGCCTGTCTGTTTCTCTCTCAACAGGCCATTAAACAGATATCCTCTAATATTATTTCAGAGCACTATTGCTCTTGCCAAACACGTGAAACCTGGGTATATAGGTTCTATATCAATTATTTAAAAAATTGATAGTATTCCTTCTTGATTAAAAACACACATATTCTAATGAGCAATGGAAATGAAAAAGCTCTTCAACACATAGGGAGCTAGGATTATACAATTAAAAGAATCACATTTCCAAGTGTACTTGAAAGTTTTCTTTGCTTTGGTTTTCCTTGCGGAGATCAATAGATTGGAATGAGGTCAAAACGATTAACTGCTGAGCTGAATTGGTCTCACATAAATCTTACCATTTATTGTTTCTCAAAATAATTTCTGCTCTTTGGCATTCATGATTTTCTTTTTTTCCATATTTTCTTCTGACTGGGTATTCCAGACATTCATACCCCTTTCCTCCTTCTCCTTGATGATTTCCCTAAATCTCTCCTCTGTTTCTGTCTTCCTTTACTATTTATTACAGGGCATACAACGTCTAAGGCAGAGTTGATTTCGAGCTTCTGCCAGTTAGGGTATTAAATGAGGTGATAATTAAATTTAGCTGACCACAATAATAGCCAACACTGCAAAAGTTCAATTCTAATAAGTATTCTGCCTTATTCACTACTTTAATCCTCATATTAATCCTTTAAGTAGTTCCTATTATCCCATCTTATAGATGAAGATGTTGAAGCACGGAGAGAGTATAAGTGTCCCCAAGTTCTAGAAGGTGGCAGAAGCTGGATGTGAAGCCAGCTAGCCTAGTACCAGAATTCTTACTCATAACCATAATCCCAAACTAGTGATTGAGTAGTGATAGTGCTTAACCCATTGAAGGCAGGTCAAAAAATATTTGTTTTCTTCTCCTTTTCCTTCCTCTTTTTAAACCCTCTAAAATGAGGCCTTCATTCAACTAATTCACTCAACAAATACAGAGCATGGCAAGAAATGAAAAAAGTTGTATTAAAATTGTAATACTCAATATATACCAGTAACAAAAGTTTACTACAAGTCACGTTTGACTTCTGCAATGACAAGAGGTGTTCAAAGTCATTACCATCAGTGGCCAGATACTTCTGATTACAGTGAACTAAAAGTAATACATAGATACCATTGCTTAAAATGTATATACATTTCTTGACACCCCCAGTATTTACTGATTGCCTCCAATTTACCAAAGAACTTCTTTTCCATGCTAGAAATGGTTAACTATAACCAAGCCTATGTTATAAAAATCATAAGGTGTTTGTTTCATTTAATTCTCTTTCTCTCTGTCCTGTTTTCTTCCTCTACACATAATTCCTTCCGGCATATAGTCATTTCAGTAGAGAGTAGTCGCTAACAGTTAATTATCCCCATATTCTAACACCCAGGGGCTGCCCATAAGATTAGGGGACTTGTTTCTCTTTTAAAGAACAAGGATGCTTCAGTCATGCAGAGCTCCTGGATGGTATCTAGAAGTTTGATTGACTGAGGGCCGTAAGCTGCTCTGATCATCGGGAATCTTACCTCCTGCATACCTACCTCACCCATAAAAGGCCCCAGTTATGTTTAAAGGAAGTCCAGATTTGAGAATTTGCCTTTCCTGTCCTCATGCTTTGGTCAGATTGAATAAACCATTCTCTGTTCTTAAGAGCTAATGTGTTGACTTTTGGCTCTCTGTGCATTGGGTACTTGAACCTCACTTTTGAGGTTCTACGATATAGGGAGGTATGTGAATATCACCTATTATGGCACATTTGTAATATTTTTATTCTTGAAACTGCCTATATAAAATTACCTTCATGTCCTGACTCCTGGGGGGGGGGCAAAGCTGATAAACATATTCTTTCTGAAACAATGGACCTAAAACTACTGAGGACAAAAGCCCAGTTGAAGGAGAAAGTAGCTTCAATCTCTGGGGACCCCATCATCCCCCACACTTTCCTTCTCTACTGCCTCCATAATGACTCAGGACCTGGGGATAATACTCTGTGGTCATAGGATTTGTTTTACAGGCAGCACCTATGGTAAAATTTAAGAATGGTAATTGAGTTTTTTTCAGACTTTGTACTCTGGCCAACCCAAACTCCTACCCAATCCCAGAATACCATGAAGTCTTCTATCAGTCCTGTGACTACCAGGATGATAGTCTTGACACCCCTCACTCCATGATATCATCAACAAGCCAACAACCCCCACCCTTCTACCCACCAAGTTCCCTTTAAAAATTCTATCCTCTGAATTTTCGGGGAGGCAGATTTGAGAGATTACTCCCTCCCTACTCACTCAACTGCTTTGTGATACTAAACTTTCTCCATTGTAATGGCTATGTCAGTTTTGGTTTTTCTGGGCAGTGGGCATAGGATTCTGGTCAGGCCGTTACATTCTTGTGAGTGGCACTTGTGGAGTGGTGTCTATTTCTGTCCTAGTATTTTACTCACAGCCCAGTTACCGCAATCAGAGTATCAACCATATGAAAATTACTCATGTTAATTCAGTTCTCTGTGTCTCAGTTTCCACATAAGTAAGATGGAGATGATAATAGCATTTGCATCTTAGGGTTGTGGGATCATGAATGAGTTAATTCATGTAAAGTACTTAGACTCATGTCTGGCTTCTAAGAAGTACCCCCTTGCTCTAATATTTATTCTCTTTCTCTCTCTCCTTTGCTCCAAACCTAGGATGCTGTTCACATATGATTTCCCTGGTAATTATTTGGTGAGTAGATGAACACAAAAAAGAGGGGCTACTTCCTGTACTGATAAAGAGAATGCTATTCTTTGAAAGCTCTTTCTGCTTGACTAATTTGCTTTGATTTTTATTTCCTTTAGCACATAAGGCTGAGCATGGTTTTTTACACTTGCAAAGGTCTGCCTTTGGCCTTTAAACAGTATTATTAAAAAGTGAGCTTTCATCATTAGTCAACTAATGAATAAGAGTTCAGTCATTGCTGGAGAGACTTGAACTCAGAAGGGAGAAAGGTTATTCTTTTTTTTTCATTGTAATGAACCTATTTATATGAGAATAGACCATTATGTCTTGGGTATGAAGTCTGAGACTTTTGAAAAGTTTTTTGAATTTTATTCCTTTTGTTTTCTTTAAACAAGCCATTTTTGGTTTCTTATTCATTACTCATTCTGTTTGAAAAAGAATACATTTTTTCCTAATGTCCAAGACAACCCAGATTCAGAGTTGTTTTTTGCTGTTAGCAAGATCACATTGTCCTTGCCAGAGAATTTGGTGGAATATATTTAAAGTTGGCTTAAATTAGTTAATTGCAAAAATTCTCCAAAGTTGAAAGAACACACTATAAAAATTCCATCCAAACTGCCTCTAGGAATGTTCATTGCAAGGCAAGCTCTCAAAGGGTCCATATGCATTTTTATATAGCACCAAAAAATGAAGTTTTGCTAGCTGGTAAGTCTTCTGTGACTGTGATGCTTCCACATTGGACTTGAAACAAAATATGAATCAGCAAATGAGTGTGAAAAATTTCAATAAGACATTTATAATTGAGCAGAAAACAAATTTTCTGGCAGATTATGCCATGAGAATATTCATTGAATCAAACATTTACTGAACATCTCCTAGGCTTCACATCAGGCAGTGTGCTAGGTGCTGAAATAAACAATGATGATCATATATCCTGTTCTAAAGCAGCTCTCAGAAGAGTTGGGGGAGGCAAATATGCAAGTTGACTGTTTTTCTTTATACTAGGAAAATGATAGTGAGGAATAAACTCTGACCTTTTTCATTTACCATGCCAAATTTCTAACTAAGGGGCCTAGGGAGATTTTTAAAAATTAACTTCCCCTGTATAATGTGGTTTGCTTCCCAACCTGACTCTGGCATAACATCAAATAATAGATAAATAAAGGAAATTAAAGTATTTTATGACCCTGTGAAGCTGTCTCTTAGGGACTCCCAGACTCCAGGCACCTTTTAAAACACTTAGCTTGGCCGGGTGCAGTGGCTCAAGCCTGTAATCCCAGCATTTTGCAAGGCCTAGATGAGAAGATTGCCTGAACCCACGGGTTCAAGAACAGCCTGGGCAACTTGGTGAGATCGCGTCTCTACAATAAATTAAAAAATTAGCTTGGTGTGGTAGCACAGGTCTTTGGTTCTGGCTACTTCGAAGCGGAAGGATCACCTGAGCCTAGCAGGTTGATGCTGGGGTGACCGTGAGCGTGCCACTGCACTCCAGCCTTGGCAACAGAGTGAGGCTCCAGATTCAAATAAAAAAAGACACTTAGATCTTCTCTCTGAAGTCTGCCATCTATAAGGCTTCATGTACATATCAAGAAATTTGAATCCCTGAACATCATTCCTCAAGTCACCCATTTCCTTCACTGCTTTCTTTTTTTTTTTTTTTTTTTTTTTTTTTTG
>NW_007248921.1:609528-691563 GCF_000164805.1 Carlito syrichta
CTGCCCAGGCGGGTCTCGAACTCGCGGGCTCAGGCAATTCACTCACCTCAGCCTCCCAAAAGCACGGGATTACAGGCTGAGCCACCGAGAGCCTGACTCCTTCACTGCTTTCAAGTTTCCTTAGATAACTTGCGCTACTAATTGTCAATCAGGAAATCTATGAATCCATCTCTAACCTGCAAGCCCCCAGTTGGAGATACTGTCCCTTCCCAGTCTGAACCAATGCAAATTCCACATGCATTGATTTATGATTTTCTATAATTTCCATTTTCCTAAAATGTGTATAGCCAAGCTACAATTCAACCACGGTAGGCACACATTCTCAGGACCTCCTGGAGATGGGTGTTACAAGCTTAAAGTCATTCACACTGGGCTCCGAATAGACCATCTTAAATATTTTACAGAGTTTGGCACCTTTCATCAGCAATATGACAGAGACATGCAGTAAATAGTCTATGGCCATACACCCTGAATGCACCCAATCTCGTCTGTTATGCACACAATACTATGAAAATATCTAATCTACCTGGTGGTGAGAGTTAGATCTGAAAAGCTTCTTGAAGGAGGCAATGTCAAAGCTAAATCTTATAGTATGGCAAGGATTTTAAGCATTCCAAGAATAGAGATACAAGAGCAATGACATAGGAGTGGGAACTAGCATAACACATCTATGTATTTGAAAGTGTTGATTAAGGATTAAATATGAGATGGAAGTGTTGAAATCACCTACATAAAATTAATATTGGGCTATAGGATAACAGCTGTAGAAGAGGACTGAGCCCTGCAAAGGTGCAACTATGACTAGAAATGAACAGATGTGTTGGCTTGCACAGACACTGCAAAAGAGATCAATTGGTTATCTTCATGTCCTGACTCCTCAGCTGGGGAGAGGGGAGAAGATGCCCCTGAGGTTGCTAAATATATGTTTCCTTAAGCAATGGAGCCATCAGATCCTCTCGATGCATCCTGAATTTTAATCAGCCAAAAGGATCACTAAGAATTTCTCCTACAGCATCCATTGTTCACCAGATTTGTAACCTCCCCAACTGCTCCTATAGATAACATAAACCTAAGACTGGTGTTTGAGATACTTTTCAGACTCCACATTCTGGTAGACCACCTGATGCTAACTGGACCAGTGAAGCCCATCCAAAAACTGACTTGGCACAGGAGGACAATCTCAATATCTCTGTGATTCAACTCCCCAATCAATCAGCAGTCCCTAGCCACCTGGTTACCACATTCCCTTTAGAAACCCTAACCTCGGAATACTCAGGGAGGCAGATTTGAGAAATATCTCCTGTCCTCCTCATTCAGCCACTTTATAATATTAAACTTTTTCTCTACTGTAACAGATGCGCCAGTCTCAATTTTTCAGGATAGCAGACCTAAGAACTTGGTCAGGCTGTACCAGTTGCATGAACGACTAAATTATAGTAACTTTTTTTTCTGTTCTGTTATGCAGATTTAGTTTTATCCTCAGATTGTATGAAACTAGTTTGGGGTTTTAAACCTGGGGATGACCTGTCATATCTGCATTGAAATAGATCATTCCATAAATTGTATGGAGACCAGATTTGAGAAATCCAAGATTGGATGTAGGGGAGACAATAGAAGGGGAAACTGGGGAAGGGGGAAGATGATCCCAAGTCTGATCAACATATTCTCCCTTGAACAATGGGTCTAAGACCTCTGTAATGGCTCTTTGACCAGGAGGTAGAAACTGATGGTTATGGAATTCACTTTACAGATAGTACTTATTGTGCAACCTAAGAATAGTACTTGAGGTATTTTTCAGGCTTTGTTCTTTTGACAGACTCTTGGATCCACTCGAACCTAGAATACATGTCAGAAATCTTGCTCCTCTAGTCCTGAGAAGCACACTCCTAGAAATTGACTTTACCACAGGAAGACAGTCTTGACATCCCCATGACATCATCAACCAATTAGAAGCCCCTATCCCCTTGACCACCAAGTTCCCTTTAAAAACCTTATCTTCTGAATTTTCAGGGAGCCTGTTTTGACTAATCTCTCCTGTCCTTCTCACTCAACTGTTTGGCAATATTAAACTCTTTCTCCATTGTAATGGCTGTGTCAGTTCTGGTTTTTCTTGGCAGTAGGCATAAGAACCTGGTCAGACTGCAACACAGTTGCAAGAAATGGCAAGAGCTTAAAATTCCAGCTGTGTGGTAAAGCTAAGGGGAATTTGCAAGTATGTAGGTCTGAAACAGCAGGTTTGTTTGGACTTGGCTTGTTTGGATTTGGGAGATAAGTCAAAAATGAATCCAAGATTTATCATTTAAGTAGATAAATGAATAATAAAAAGATAACATATTTTTAAATGTTCTTTGGGTATGAATAAGCAGCATATTTCTAAACCCTATCTAGCAAAACAAAACAAAATGAAAACAACACAACACATATATCATAATAAGCAGAATACAATTGCAGACTACTTTTTGTCTTTATAATCATAAAAATAGACAAATTGAATACTCACTTTATGAAAAAGCTAAAATGGCAGAAAAATTAGTCCTTTTGTAAAAATACATGTGAATATATCCTTGAATAATTGAAACTAAGACATGAATTAGATGACTTTTTTTCCTACCAACTGTTGTATTCATTCTATGTTGGCAATGAAGAGCCATAATGTCTAGTCTCAGTTCTATGTTTTCTGCTGCATTGATAAACCCTAGAAAATGTAACAACCCAGAGTTTTGATCCAATTTCTTTATAAAAAGCAGAGCTCTAGCCTGAGGATTTGTTTACTCGGTGTTCACAGTTTCTGCTGATGCCTCAAATCTGGCTCTATTAGATGCTATTCTGGTAGGGTTGAGGATTTCCATTATGCATTATTTTCCCCTAATAAAAGAACAATTAATATTTTGCATTTTTAATTTAGGTACAGTTGACATGTATTTCATTAATTCTTTATAAAAACTCTAGTAATACCCCCATTATGCAGTGAAGTAAATGAAAAACAGAGACATAATCGAGCAACAAGTGACAGAAAAGAGATTTCGATCAAAGTCTCTAGGATGTGAGTATACACATCCTTCTGACACTGCATCTAATAACCTTGAATGTTCTAATTCTTGGGCAGAAAGAAAAAAAGAGACTACTTATCCCCAGCCATTTTTCTTTCTTTCTTTCTTTCATTCTTTTTTTTTTTTTTGAGTTGGAGTCTCACTCTGTCACCCAGACTGGAGTGCAGTGGCCGCTCCCAGCAACTGTAGCCTCGACCTGCTGGGCTCAGCGATTCTTCAGCCTCAGGCTTCCAAGTCACTGGAACTACAGGCACGCGCTACCACACCCAGCTAATTTTTTTATTTATTGTAGAGATGAGATCTTGCCAAGTTGCCCAGGCGGGTCTCGAACCTGCGGATTCAGGCAATCCACTCACTTCAGCCTCCCAAAGCGTGGGATTACAGGCTGAGCCACTGGGCCCGGCTGCCATTTTTCTTTAGTTATAATTTATCACTCAGCTTTTTTCTCCTTTTCAAATAAATATATTTGTTTAAATTAAGGGGAAAACAGAATAGAGACTAAAATGTTTTCAGTGCTTATCATGCGACTCACACACATGTTAGAAAGAGCAAGTAGCAAAGGCTTTGGAATCATATGAATTTGCGTTTAATTGTCCTTTTGACTAGCTGTGTGGCTCCAGGCAATCACTTAAACTCTGGCTGCATTTTCCTCCCCACAAAGTCAAGTTTTGTAAAGACTAAATACAATAGTCTAAAAATATAGCATAAAACAGGTAGCTTCTAATAGTATTTGTTTACACCTGTTGCCTAGGTTATTTCACATATATAAATCTATGAAACAATCCAATGAAGTATTCAGAAAATCTTACACAATGAGATAACCGAGACCAAGTGATTTAATAAAATGGTCAACATTATCTCATTCAAATAAAGCAGAAGCTAAATTTAAATTTCAAAAGAATTCCCCAAATGTATGTTTTCTGTTCTAATATGAATTAGAATGCATTTATTAAAAAGAATAGATCACATCTACAAAATATTTACTTGAGCCAAGTATTTTGCTTAGTATCTTGTGTATATATTTCAATTTTACTTTGAAAAGCAATCAGTTAATAATTTACTTTTAAACAGTTAATCAATTTACAATCAGTAAATCAACTCACCATCAGTTATCAATTTACTTTTAAACAATCCTTTAATAATTTACTTTTAAAAACAGATTAGAGAACCGATGTTCAGAGAAGTTCAACAAACCCACCTAAGGTCACACATTAAGAAACCATCGGACAATTCAGGACTCTAGACACACGATGAAACAGATACGTGCCTTAAAGCAGATATTTTCTGTGATGAATCTATTTTGTCAACTCATGTTTATGATTTGTAAACAATCTAAAGAATTACAAAATCAAAGTTGAAAGCAGTTGGACAAGTGTCTATGACTGCATACACTTGGACCAATTTGCAGTATTAACTGGAGAATCATAAACTGGTTATACTCCATTAAGGCAGCAAAGGAAATATATGCAAAGGATGTCAAGTAGGTCACAGTAACATTGGGCAAAGGCTTCAATAAGGCCGACAGAGCAACATCCACAGTCAAACACCATGAACCCAGTTCAGGGAGGACCTGGTCTTGGCCTTCACAACTGGGTCTCATCTCCTACTCTGCACACATGCCCCCTCCACTGCAGCACCCTTCCCTTAACCCACAGAAAGTACCCACTGATGGATTCCATATTGATTCTCCATGAGCTTCTGGCCAGCTTTAGGAGAGACCACCAAAGCAAGAACCAGGCAATCTCAGATTCTATTGTTTGAGGTGGGCTCTGACTCCCTTCATAAAAAGGAAAATAATTAAGATTCTGAGAATCAGTGCTCTCCTCCAAAAGAAACCAATATCTATTCCGTTGTATAAGCAGCAAAGATTAGGCAACCCATCTCTTTAAGTTTACATTTGTGCTCACCAGGCTTTTTTATAATATAATTGGTAGAACATGGAGTTAAAAAAAAAATGTGACCCGGCTCATGCCTGTAATCCCAGCACTTTGGGACGCCAAATTAGGGAGGATTACTTGAGTCCAGGAGTTAGAGGCCAGCCTGAGCAACATAGCAAGACCTCTTCTCTCCAAAAAAAATCAAATAATTTTGATTAGCCAAGGGTGGTGTCACACATTTGTAGTCCCAATTACTCGGGAGTCTGAGGAGGGAGGATCACCTGATTGCTGTGCGATCAGAGACTGTGGTGAGCCATGATGGTGCCGCTGAACTCCACCCTGAGCAATAGAGTGAGACCTTGACTCAAAAAAGGAAAAAAAAAAACGAAAGAAAAAACCAAAAACTGAGTTAATAATGAATATTCTGTAGCATGCATTTTTAATTGACCTCATGGACATTGTGCTTGATTTTTTATATAACCAGAGAATTTTGAAAAACTTTTTTGACTCAATATCAACAACTAATCCCAAAATACTGATGAGTAATATTCATAAGGTGATTATGCTGTCTTATTAGTCAGCCAACTGACTCATGAGAGTTTGAGAGTTTAAGAATAGGAGTTATTAAAAGTTGGTCATTCTATCCCAATACTATCAAGTAAGCAGAAAAAGTCCAAAAATTACAAAGTAAATTTTAAAAAATCTGGTACTGACCAAACAAAAAGCTTAATTTTCTTTGTCTATAATCTTACACCTGTTACAGTAGATGCTTCATGAATTAACTTGGCTTGATCCAAGTTTTTGTGCCTCTCCAATCTTTCCTTTATGGATAGTATAATCCTTTGGTTCTTTTCTCAAATTTTTTTTGAATTGGCATCTCATTCTGTTACCCAGACCGGAGTGCAGTGGCATGCTCATGGCCATCACAGTCCTTGACCCGCTGGGCTCAGGAGATTCTTCCACCTCAGTCTTCCAAGTAGCTGGAACTACAGGTGCAAGCCACCACACCCAGCTAGTTTTTGTGATTTAGTGTAGACAGGAGGTCTCACCAAGTTGCCCAGGCTGGTCTCGAACATCCAGACTCAGGCAATCCTCTTGCTTCAGCCTCCCAAAGTGTTGGGATGACAGACTGAGCCACTGTGCTTGGCCTCAAATTTTTATATTCTTAACATCTAGCAATATAAACTGAACTGCCATGGTTAAACTAACGTCTTAAGATCAGGTAACACAGTACATATACTATCAGGCTCTTGAACTTACTTATGTGTAGAGAGCCCTTAATTATTGTTTTCTTTACATATTACATTTTTGGACTATCTACCTGAACACTGTTACTATGAAAATGGAATTTTAAAGTTAAAAAAAAAGAGGAGGAAAGGGAGAAATGTCACTCTGCAGCATCTTACCAAGCAAACAATAGCATATGTATAGCTTTCCATCGAATATTCTATTAATCACAATCACTACTATAAACTGTAAGCTTTCCAGATACATCACAGAATGCTGAATGATACAATCTAATGCCGAAAGGTTAGAACAAAATCTTCTTGAGAAGACCTAAAGTCTTGACAAAAAATACCATAACTGTGTGGAAGAAGTTGCCAATCTGGCATCTTATTCAAGGAATATTTAGTTATTGAAAAACCAAGTTGCCTTGTTATGAAACCCTGCCACTTCCAAGGTGACACCTTCCCTAGGAACAAAGGCATAACAAAGTTCCTTCAATCTAGTTTTAAACAATGATTGTTGCTTCTACTAACTCCAAAGACTATATATATAATACACACACACCCACACATACTTGGTGAACCTTGCCTAATATTGCATTATATATATGGATTAATTAATAGATTCAATGCAATATTAGACAAGGTTCACCAATTGCATGTATATGATTGGTGAAACTTGTCTAATATTTCTTTCAAACTATTTAGGGCGTGATATGCATAACTCTTCACTTAACCACTCCCACAATTGCAACAGTTTATCTTTACAGGGGTACTGACAATGATTATTGTGATTATTCTAAAAATCTGTCTCTTCAGTAGATTCTCAAGAAGCTTCATTATTCCATTAAAAAGTCTTCAGTTTAAGTGTGTGCCATTGGCTAGCTGTGACAATTATATCTTTTTATTCAGAGTCAGAATACTAGAAATGGATTCTTTGCACTACAGCCTCAAGGTCTGTACCTGTACAACCAAAATATATTGATTCAGCTGCCTTCGGATTTCAATACTAAACTTGTTCATAGACATGAAGTTTTGCTTTTGGTCTAATAAAATATGACTGCTCTTCCATCTTGATTCCTGCATTTTAAAAATTAAATAATTTACCAAAACCTGTGAGAATGTATTATGCACTAGACTAGAGAGAACAAATACGTGACATGCATGTTGCTATTCCTACAACTAGGTTCAAGACAAACATCATTAATCAATCATCTAATTTTGGTAGATCTTGATCTTTCTTAATACTCTGTCTTAGGTAGTTACTACCTGGGAGTTGGACTGCAAGTTGAAAACTACTTAAAACCCACTGAAGATCTAGTTAAGATTCCTGGACTAGATATGGCAAATGATCAATGAAAAAACACTCCGGCTGACCACACAGAATGGAGGGAACAACTGACCAAGAAGCCACTGGACCTATCACAGTACTTAATATGTTACAGACTTGATTATAAAAATGACAATCCATAAGAAAGATAGAACTTGAGAAGACAGATGTGAAACTAACAAAGACTCTTCTCAGATGAGGCAAAGACTGAGTTTAGATAAGAGGGACAGGTAGTACCTGACCAGGTGAAAATGGAGGTGGGTGAGGAGCACTTCATTGAGGCAGAAACGCTGAAATGTGCAAAGCTAATTAGCTCCGAGAGACCCTGGCTTCTCTGGAGAATACCAGCATGCTCAAGTGTGGCTGGGAATGAGGATGCTGAGCGATATATCAGAGTCAAGGCAAGTCAGCTCCTGAAAGTCACGCAGAAAGTGTGGTACTTCATCCAAAGGCAATGGAAAGCCACTGATGGCTTTAAGATAAGGAATTCATAGCAAATAAATGTCACTTTCCTGGCTGTGTGGAGGACAGAAGAGAAGAAAAGAAAGCAAGAGACAGGGAAACTTGCAGAGAGGCTTTTGTATTAATTTAGAGGAAAGATGTGGGCAGAGATCCAACACAGGAGTTTTTAAGACATTGATAGAGTTTGGTGACTCATTAGGTACAGTGAGAAACTGAAAATGAGAAATCTGAGTTCTAAGTAGGTAACCCGGGGCTTATCTCTGTCCCTGAATTTCAGGATTTCTTGCACTGATCTCTTTGACTGTAACTCCCATTACCACCATTCCAGGTGCTGTATGCCCCTGGGATTCTCCCACACCCTAAAACCTCTACATTTGACATTCTCCTACTACTTTAAGAGTCTCCCTTGATCGTGGACTTAGTTTGGACCCAAGGTTAATGGAACACATGGCCCGGCTGTCTTTTTTGTGAGGGAGAATAGTCCTGCCATTAGTCTTGAATGTTTCTTTCTTTCTTTTTTTTTTTGAATTGGAGTCTCACTCTGTCGCCCAGACTGGAGTTCAGTAGCTGCTCCCGGCCACCGCAGCCTCACCTGCTGGGCTCCGGCGATCCTTCCACCTCAGCCTTTCAAGTGGCTGGAACTACAGGCGCTCGCTACCACGTCCGGCTAATTTTTGATTTATTGTAGAGATGAGGTCTCGCCAAGTTGCCCAGGTGGGTTTCGAACCCGCAGACTCAGGCAATCCACTCACCTCAGCCTCCCAAAGGCGCAGGATTACAGGCTGAGCCACCGAGCCCAGCTTGAATGTTTCTACAGGAATATATGATTCGATCTCAAATCAATATTGACGTCTCTGGTCTCATTCTGGTATTGCAACTCCTCCTAGTCTCTGACTTATAAAGTGTGTTTGTGAAGACTCCCCATTCTGACCTTCCTTGAATTTTTATCTCATCAAGTTACCACCTCACCTTCCAGCCTTTGAAAGGAAATTTTCCATGAGAAAATGAAAAATAGCTGATCTTTATACTAATTTTTTAAGGGATACGAAAAAGACAACAGGGGCAAGCAACTACCTCGCAAAACTGCAGGTGCTATATTTCACGTTTATAAGTACGGTCTGCAGAATCATAAAGCTATTATGGAGAATAATGAAGAACAGTTACCATCATCTCCTGCAGACAAGTACCTTGAGGGGAAGAGCTAAAACCTGTGGTTTCCACAGAGGAGAATGCATTTTCTTGTGTCAATTAGGCTTTCCCTGAATTATTGACTATAGCTGCAGATAATTTATTTAAAACATGGCAGTGCATTTGCTAGCTATTAGAGAGCAAACACAGATTGTTTTATAACTCACTGCAGGCTTTTCCAGCCAGGTCATTCCTAATCCCTTCATTTTTATGTCACCAGCACACTCAAGGCAGAAACAAGAATTCCCTAGTGCTCTGAATGCAATAATTGGGTCAATTTTTTGGAAACACTGGAGTAGTTTAAGAATGCTCCTTGCTGGAGAATAAAATCTTACAAAAGGCCCAAGAGAAGCAAAAGTTTTGTTTCTACAGGAGTCTCTCATGTGTACAAAATGTGATTGCCATAGTCATCTAGTGTTAAGGAACAGGTTCATTCTCATTAGTGAGAGTGAAAGGCACAGTCCCCATCCGAATGAGCTGGATGGGGAGACGAAGGTGAAGCAGGGGTTGGCTGGAAGGAGCTTGAGAAAGCAGGGAAGTAGCAAGATCACCCCTTATTCCTTAGCAGTACTTCAAAATGGTCCTCAGAATTACCTTTTGAGAGGCAGTGTCCTGTATCCATCAGAGCACTGAGTCAACAGGGCAAAGTCGATTTCCCCATCAAAGTTCCTTTATCAGCTAAGTGATCTTGAGCAGCGAGCTGGCACATGTATGTATTG
This sequence comes from Carlito syrichta, assembly GCF_000164805.1. Classification (NCBI taxonomy): domain Eukaryota; kingdom Metazoa; phylum Chordata; class Mammalia; order Primates; family Tarsiidae; genus Carlito; species Carlito syrichta. The sequence continues at coordinate 619,381 of NW_007248921.1, forward strand.
TGTGTGTGTATGTGTAGATGGCAGTATTGCAATGTTGACTGTCAACCTTCCAACTGCAAGTCAAGAGATGCTAATGAATTTCTTTTTCAGAAAAGTATTTTACAAATATGATACATTATCATTTTTATACAGAATAGTCCCCTTATCCTTCACCAAAAAATAGATGTTGAAGAATAAACTCATTCAACTCCAGCTACTTTAGAGAATACATTCAGGTCTTAATTGTAGGTTCATTTTGCCTATGAAATATGGCTTAAAATTAATTACCAAGATTGGGCAATACTGCTAAAATATCCTTAACCACAGGCCTGATTTGCTACGTAATTATTATAAGAAAATTTAAAAGACTGATAGAAACCAAAACAGAGAAATAATTCGTATTAAATTGAATAGGAATCACTTCTGGCCTTTTGGCTAAGATCAAGTGTAGCATCTGTTCTTATCAGTTTAAACTGAGTAGAAGAACTAGGCTTTTTTTCATACATGTGGAGCTACTGTATGGATCTATTGTACTGCTATTTGATGTTGTTGTTCTCATTTGTGTGCAGTAGAGAGGCAAGGTTTGTAAGTACCCTTTTCTGAGTTTGGGCGATAATAGCTTTGTTTTTCCTTTGGCCCCCTCTGTCTTATCTTCCCTAACTCCTCTTCCTTCTTGGTTCCTTTTCTCTTTTCCATCTTTATCCCTTTTCCTCCACCATGCCCCACTCTGGCTTCTCTTTCTATTTTCCTTCTAATCTTGCTATGCACACACTACTTTTCCAGAGCCAACGTGTTTCCCAGAATGGAAGGGACTGCTTATCTCTGGGAGAGGAACTTTGCCCCGTGGACCTGTTCTGGTCAGATAAGCGGCCAGCGGCTGATTGGACAGAACACGCTTGGCAACGGTCCCTCCTGGACCACACTGAGTGTCAGGAAGGCAGTCATCTGATGATGGAGCAGGGAGCCACAGTCGAAGCTGACAGATAGTAGGGGATGTTTGGAGGTGGGGTAAGCATTTCCGAGACTCTAAATGTAAATATGTCTTGCTCGAGTTGGTCATTTTGTCACGTTTCTCTGTTTGGCTGCTAGTGAGCATATTCCTAATGGATTTACAAGGGCAGATACACAAGCGCTGTCTCCCGAACTTGAGTTTTGAAAACATAAATCTTCCTCAGCAGGTCCTTGGAAAATACCTCCCCTTTAGCAGCGAGCAGCCCATGGTGTCCTATGGCTGTTCTTTGTTGAAAAATGGCCCAGAATTTGATGTATTTTCAACACTTGATAGTCAACAGGACTTTTCAAAATGGTAAGTTAAATACTAGTGGTTCATTCTGTTGTGTTAAGCAATGGACATTATAATTAAGGAATTACTTGTGTAGCTCTTTGCCAACAAAGATGATGCTTCTGACCCTTGCAGCTGTGTGTAACTGTAGCCAAATCTGCCCGTCACTGACCCTTGCCAGTCACATCGCTGTCTGCATATACAACTTAGCTTCAGATGGAAGGCCACTGCCTCTTTTCTGGCTGCATCCCATTAACGTCCTTTCATCCCTCCATCCACCCAGGATTACGCCATTGCCATATGTAGAAAAAGCATATGAAAATGTCCAGAAATTTTGAATGAGGGGATTTTCTGAGAAGAGACCATTACTATGCAATTCGTTGGAGTGATTTGGTAGATCAATAGTTCTCAAATTTGAGTGCACATGAGAATTCCCTAGAGGACTCATTAAAATACAGCAGATGAGGCCCACTCACAGAGTTTCTGACTGAGTTGGCTTGCAAAAGGGCACCCCCAATTTTTCCTTTCTGACGTGTTGCCAGGCGATAGTGATGAGGTGGTCCAGAGCAACACTGTGAGGATGCCCAGGACTGATGAATGAATGACCCCACAGATGCCTCAGCCCCCATAGGCAGACCTCACGGTTTAGTCCACTGTATTTTTGATTGCAGTGATCATTAACACCCAGGATCTTGTCATCACTCATTGACCCTTCTGGGCATCATGTTGTAGCTAGGGGACAGGCTTTGGGCTGTTTTAACAAGTTCCTAATCTATCCTCATCCTCCCTTTCCTTGGCATTTCTTAGATGTTACACAGTGATTCATTTATTTCAGACAGTGTGCTGTGTATGAGTTTCTCTCAGAGGAGAATATGTCTGTCCTTTGAAGATGGACTCAGCTATAGGAACTTGGTGGTGGCCCTATGCTTTGAATGCTGAGCTGGGCACACAGACAGGACTAATCAAAGTGTCTGAGTAAATGAGATCCTTGTATCTGTTATCTCAGTTTCACTTACTAAGAATGTTAGGTGACATTAGAGATTTCAATTTTAAGTTTGTCTTGGTGCTTGAAGCCTCTGCTGACTGTAGACCAGTGTATAAAAATGATGTATTGATTTTCTTAATCTTTTTTTATCTTCCTGTCTAATCTTAAAAAGATCTAATACAGTCACTTCCTTTACTTTGAAAATGTTGATGAGGGTATATACAGCAGTTGTTCCCTGTCTGGGAATGTTGGCATTTGAAAATTTTGAGTTGCACCCTCAGCCCTTGTCATCTTGTTAAAATAATTAATTGCTGGTTATATGTTATTTAGAGAGTGCTATTGCCAGGACAAAAGGATGATTAAAAGATATTCCTTGAAAAATATTTGGGGGAATAACAAAAAGTACCAAAAGTAACTAGATTTTAAGATCTTGGAAGGCAAGGGCTCTAGTCTCCTTCTTTCTTAGTTGTCATATCAGCAAATCTTGACTACATTTTGCCTTCAATGCCCACACTTAATCCTTGTATCAAACAATCCACATTAGTGTCATCTTGAGAAAAGAAAATAGTGAGAGAAAATGGAGCTCAGCATTTCCCAAATGTGATCCCTGGAAACAGTGCCTTAGAAATAGGTTTAGTCATAAAACAGTTTTGGAAAATTCAGAATAAATATAGCCAGCCCCCTCTACATTTAGAGTCATAATACATGTGGGCAAAATAAGGGTCCCAGAGGTCCTGTAGAAAAAAAGACATAATAATACTTTTTTCAGCTTTATTGAGATAAAATTGACAAAAGAAAATTGTTTATATTTCAGGTGCACAGCATAATGATTTTATATACATATTTATTGCAAAGCGATTTCCATCATCAAGCTAATTAACACATTCATTACCTCACATAGTTATCTTTTATGTGTGTGTGGTTAAACACTTAAGATCTACTCTGCTGGCAAATTTTAAGTATAATACTGTTTATTATAGTCACCATGCTGTACATGGGGTCTCTGGAATTTATTCATCTTAGAAGTTTATACCCTTTCACCAATATCTTTGCATTTCCTCCACTGCCCATGATAATATTTTAAAATCAAAACAATATATTGAGGTTTTTTGTTTGTTTGTTTGTTTGTTTTGAGTTGGAGTCTCACTCTGTCGCCCAGACCGGAGTGCAGTGGCCGCATCCGGCCACCGCAGCCTCGACCTGCTCGCCTCTGGCGATCCTTCCGCCTCAGCCTTTCAAGTAGCCAGAATTACAGGCATGTGCTACCACACCCGGCTGATTTTTTTTTTTTGATTTATTAAAGAGATGAGGTCTCGCTGCCCAGGTGGGTCTCGAACCCACGGGTTCAGGCAATCCACTCACCTCAGCCTCCCAAAGGTGCGGGATTACAGACTGAGCCACTGAGCCCGGCTAAAACCATATATTTAGGATTGCTTAACTGAGAGTCTCCAAATTGGTTTAAGCAAACACTGACATAGCTTTTTTTTGAAAACAGGAACAGAGTATAAACAGAAATAAAAGTTACTGAGTACCTCCAGTGCAGCCCTTATATATATTTCCATATATATGGAAAAGGAAATCCCGAGAGAATATGTATCTCAGCATTTATATATATACAAATATATATGTATACACCCATTCTCGCATTTGATTGTCAAACAATCCATCCAATTAAATAGCATTATCTCCACTTTGTAGGTGATAACACTACAAAATAGAGATATTAATTAAACAATTTATGGTTTTCCACAAGTCTCATCTCATTATCAATGAAAATTGTAGACCAAGGTTCCAATATTTGAAAGGTGGGCTGACTCTTTGCTTAGGGCATTTGAAACACATAGTCACAACCATGTCAAAAATGTATTCTTAAGAAATGATAACATTATTACATAAGCAAGTTTGAAATAATCATCACAAAAATGAATTTTTAACTTCATTCCATTTATTTTACAGATTAGAATTTATTATTATTTTATATTTCATAAGACCTTCCCCAAATCCTTCCAGTGTCTGGGGTCTCTGAAGTTCTTATTCTGTTTCTGCTGTGCTGCCAAACTAAAAACTTCTATTCATCCATCTCACTGACTCTAGGCATTATTTCAATTTTTTAATCTTATGACATCTTCCATTCACTCATCACATTACATTTTCTTTATCACTTCACCACCTCCTTGGTTTCCAGCATCACAATCACTCCTTTGCAAATGCCCTCAAGAGCATTGCCCCTTTTTCCTTCCATATAATTGCTTGATAAAACCCTTTCTTGTTACAGATATAGCAACTACCCTCCTAAAATCTAAGTTGTATCTCCCAAATGGGCACTGAAATTAACTTAAATTTCTTTCCCCACCCCGGTTGAGCCACATTCCCAATAGAACTATTACTCACCTCATCTCTTTAAACTTCTCACATTCTTGTTGGATCTTCATACTAACTTGACATCTTCAACTCATATTAAATTAGGATAAGTCAAATGGCTTACCACCCAAGCCCTACTTTCACCCATATTAATGTTTTCTGTCTTCCCTTCTTTAACAGTAAAAGAAAATGGCCTACTTCAGACAGAGGCAACTCAACCCCTGGGCTCCATATCCTATTGTCTCCATTCTCAAGGATTGTAATGGGCTACCACTTCTTTCTGTTACAACAGCCATTCCTACTACTCAACAGATTATTTCAGTATACTTTCTGATTCACTTTAAATCATGCCATTTTCATGTATGTGCCTTTCCCAATGAAATGTCCCTTGTCAAAGTCACAAACAACTTCCATGTTTCCATAGTCAATACCTCTTCTGTTTTTGTCTAACTTTGTTCTCAGCGTTCTTTTAGTTTTCTTGATATCACGGTTTCTTAATTTTCTCCCTCACTCACAGCATGTTCTCTGGTCCTTTTTTGTTGTTGTTTTCTTCTAACTTCGGAAAGTTAGAGTGCTCCAGGGCTGGGAGTTTGTCAGTTGTTATTGTGAACATATAGGCTAATAATGCTTCAATCTATTAGCCTAAATCTTCCATTAAAAAATTCTATTTCAGTCAAGTGCAGTGACTCACACCTGTAATCCCAACTCTTTGAGGGTGAAGGTGGGAGGATTGCTTGAGCCCAGGAGTTCAAGATGAACCTAGGCAATGTAGCGAGACCTCGTCTCTACAAAAAAATGGAAAGGCTAGCCAGATATGGAAGTGCCTACCTGTAGTCCCAGCTACTTGGGAAACTGAGGCCAGAAGGAGTATAGTACCTATACTCTCTTCCTGGGTCCTTTTTTACTAATGGATTCTAAATTTGTCTCTCAAGCAATGACCTCTTCCCTAAGAACCAAGATTCTAAAGTCAAACATCTAACCACCTACCAAGAACTCCATTCTTAAGTCTAATAGAAATCTCAACATTATCAAAATCAAATTGGGACTCTAGAAAACTCGTTCTTCCCTAGCTTTTCTCTATTATAGTTAATGACACAAATATATATCATTTGTTTGTGCAGAATTTTACCCTAATTCTTCCCTTTTCCTCAGCACTGGCTCTATTTCATATCTCAGAAATCTCTATTAGTTTTGCTTCAACATAGTTCTTGAGCCTGTCTTGTTTCTTCCATATCTACTACTACTCCATTAAACCAGGCTACCATCTCTTCCCTGGATTCTTGAGATTGACTTCTCATTTGGTTTTTCTTATTTCCCTCTTGCTCTTCGACTTTCCCAGATTCTTTCTGTCCATAGCACAAATCTAAGTTTATCTTTTAACAGCATGAGTAAGATTATGACACCACCATATGCAAATCTCACAATTACTTTTCTTAATGAATCAATTAAAATTTAAATCCCCTGTCATGACCAAAAGACTAGTATGAGGTGGCTCTTGCCTACTCTTATGCTCTTATTTCATACAATTCTATTTCTCACTAAGCTTGCTATAGCAACACTAATCTTTCCTTAGCATTTCAATGAAGCCAAACTCATTTCTTCTTCATTCTCTTTGGGTTGGTTCTTCTCTCTGCCTGGAATTCTATGCCACTGTTCTTGGTATGAACAAGTCTTTCTCCATTTATGTCTCAGCCTAATTGTGTCCCCTTCCTCAGAGATCTCTTCTATTTCTATCCTATCTACCCCCACCCCCTGCTCATTTATACTTTATCATATCAACATATTTCATTTTCTTTGTAGATTATGATCAGCTGAAATTATTCTGTAAGGTTGCTCTCACTTGGATTTTTGTTCATGCCTCAATGAAGTGTAGCTCTAGTTTGTTAACTTATCTGATTTCATGTTTTGCCCTGTATAAAAGCAGAATTACAAAAGAATAGCTAGATAATGAAAGGCAAAATATAAAGTGCTTTCAAAACACAAATTGCATTATAGATGCATAAAAATAATGTACAGCAAAGAATGTTGCTCTCTAATGGGAAGAGTCGATTGTGCAAGGCCATTAAAAAGTAACTCAAACTCCATTATGTTAACAAAAGAGTAAAATTCCATTAGTCTAGGGCTGGGAGGTTGGGTTATTAATTAAACACTACAGTGCTTTCCTGAATACATAGTTTTTAGAAACCCACCTAAGAAATTCCCTTGGAGTAAGCCAATATAGACTGATCTTTGGCATAAGAAATACAACTTTTACTTAAAGAAATAATGGACTTGATTTATGATCATCCTGGATGCTAAAACATTAGGAGAAAGGTTGATATAGAACTTTTTTTTTTTTTTGAGTAGGGGTTCTCACTCTGTTGTCCAGGCTGGAGTGCAATGTCATAATCATGTTTCACCTGCAGCCTTGACCTCCTGGAATGAGGCAGTCCTTCTGGCCTCAGTTTCCCAAGTAGCTGGGACTACAGGTAGGCACTTCCATATCTGGCTAGCCTTTCCATTTTTTTGTAGAGACGAGGTCTCGCTACATTGCCTAGGTTCATCTTGAACTCCTGGGCTCAAGCAATCCTCCCACCTTCACCCTCAAAGAGTTGGGATTACAGGTGTGAGTCACTGCACTCGACTGAAATAGAATTTTTTAATGGAAGATTTAGGCTAATAGATTGAAGCATTATTAGCCTATATGTTCACATCAATGTTAATGTCACTAAAAGAGGAATAACATCACATTGTATACCTTCTGATATGATGGGGGAAAACAGAAAAAAGAAACTCACAAAACAGCAATAAAAACGGAATCAAACCAAACTTTTACATGTAACTATCAGCTAATGGAAATATGTAAGGAAAGAGGAACATGTAAAATTACACCACAAAGACACAACCAGGCATATCTAGAATGCATGGCATTTCATAGCACAAATGATATACCTTCTTATAGTTGGAAGAGTGGTCAGGGGTCATATCAAATTCTGCTTTATTTTTTTATTTTATTTTATTTTTTTGAGTTGGAGTCTTACTCTATCACCCAGGTTGAAATGCAATGGCATGCTCACGGCCTCCCCAGTGTCGACCTGCTGGGCTCAGGTGATCCTTCTAAGTAGCTGGAAATACAGGCATGCACTATGACGCCCAGCTAATTTGTGATGTATTGTAGAAATGAGGTCCCATTAAGTTGCCGATGCTTGTCTTGAACCCCCAGGTTCAGGCAATCCACTGGCCTTGGCCTCCCAAAGTGCTGGAATTACAGGCTGAGCCACCGAGCCCAGTCAAATTCTGTTTTAAAGCTATATTAACTTCTGTGAGTATAATGTAAATATGAAGAAAAACCACTGGAGAATTTTTAAGCATGGTAGTGACAGGATTTGATTTAAGGTTTAAAAGTTAACTCGGAATTCTGTGTGAAGAAACGATTGTGAATTGTGAGGGCAGAAGCCTGAGAGTGGTGATAGAGCCATTACAGTAAATGAGACAGAGATGATGGCAGCTTGGAGGCAAATATAAAAAGATGGATCAGGGTGTAATATGAGGGCCAACAATTAACTTCATGAACCATTCTAGAAAAAGTACTACCTATCTCTTGCTGAATATCGTTATGGTCACCTTCGAAGTACTCCCCTTGGGAAGCTACGCAGTGATGCCAGTGAATATTCCGCCCGTCAAAGCCATTTTGGAATTCTTTTTCTGGAATTGCCATCAGAGCTGTCATCATTATTTGTTGAGGCATGACAACTAAGTTTGCGTACTTGCCACCATGTGCTTACGTTGGCAGCACTGTACAAATAACTGAATTGGAACACCCTCCCTGATCACCTGATCCGGCCCCCAGTGAGTGTTTTCTTTACCTGAAGGTAAAGGAAATATTGTAAGAAAGATATTTGGTGACATTCAGAACATCAAGGGTAATACAACAAAAGCTCTGAAGGCCATTCCGGAAAAAGAGTTAGAAAACTGCTTTGGCAGGTGGATTAGGCACTGGCATAGGTACACAGCTTCCCAAGGGAAATTCTTCAAAAGTGACTGTACTGATATTCAGCAATGAGGTATGTAGCACCTTTACTTGGATGAGTTTGTGAACTTAATTGTTGCTTCATAGACAAAAACCAACTAGACTTACTAACGTAGAGTGTGACAGAAAGAGGAACTTCAGGTAAATTCTAGATTTGGGGCAGGAAAAATGGCATGCATGGCAGAGACATTGCTAAGATGGGGAAGACTGGGGAAAGGGTAGGCTTGGGCATAGAAAAAATTAGTAGTCCTCTTTGGTCCTCAGTGCTTTGAGATACCCATGAGATATCTTCGTATAAATTCAAGAATGGAGCTAGATATACAAGGGTATATCTCAGAAGAAAAGTTAAAATTTAAGCTTGACAACAGAGTCTGAATCATCCAGAAGACACCATGTGGGTGTCTAGATCAAATCTTTCTTGGTTATAGCTCTTTTTCGGGAAATTTCCCTTTGTCCATGCACCTAGCCACTATTTTAGAGAGAAACAGAGGGAAGGATAGGACATCTGAGAAAAAGAGGATTTTATATAATGACATTGACAAATTGCCTGAAATGATTGTTTGTATTTTTTACTAGACAAAGACTAATAAATTGGTCCAAAACTCAATTTTAATTTGATCTTTTTCTTGTTATTCAGCTGATGGGAATTCATGAAAAATATCAAATGATTTAGAGAGAAATGATGGAGATAATTTTTCTTTACAAATTGTTGCTAGACAACTTAATTTAGTTTGACAGTAAGGTTATTTCGATAAATAGTAATAAGCCTCTGTGAATACAGGTAGCAGAAACTTTTGGTTTTTCTCCACCAAATTAAGTTACCTGGTAATTTCAAAGCAAGTCTTCTCTGACCACATCCTGGCAGGTATGTAACTCTTGCTACTAAATATGCATGTATATATCTCCACATACATAATATGTATATATCTTCATATACATAAAAATACATACAAACATTATATTTGTTATATAGTTATATCTATATACAAACATGCATTATAATTGTAAAAACTGCTGTTAATCATAGATATTTTGAAATTTCATATACAAATTTCAATATAAAACAATAATTCAATAACATCCTGACTGCAGGGTTTGCTAAACTTTGCAACAGACTTCTCATTTAGAAAATATTTGTAGGCCAGGTGTGGTGACTCAAGCCTGTAATCCCAGCACTTTGGGAGGCCAAGGTGAGAAGATTGCCTGAGCCCAGGGGTTCGAGACCAGCCTGCACAACTTAGTGAGACCTCGTCTCAACAATATATCAAAAAATTAGCCAGGCATGGTAGTGTATGCCTGTAGTTCTCGCTACTTGGAAAGGTGAGGCAGAAGTATTGCCTGAACCCTATAGGCTGACATTGGGGTGGTCAAGAGCATGCCATTGCACTCCAGCCTGGATGACAGAGTGAGACTCTGACTCAAAAAAAAGAAAAAGAAAATATTTGTAGGCTTAGAGTGACCTTGAAGATATTAAGCTTCTGTGTTCATCCGACTGTTGTACCCCATTTACAAAAGAATAGACTCATCTGTATACTATTTCTAGTCATATGTTTTTGAACACTATCCATTTTTATAATTAAAATTTTTTTTTATAATCAATATTTTTTATTATGATACTGTGGGGTACAGTTAAGGGTTAGGTGTACAAGTATGTTTCGTTCAGGCACCCTTGTTGATAAGAGGTGTTTCCCCGTCCACAGACAGATATTTACTACCATTAATTCCCTCTCCCCGCCACCATAGTTTCCCACTAGTGTCAGTCATTTTCTTATAGTATTACATTGGATGTTCAAGGTCCACTATATGAGTGAGAACATGTGATACTTGGATCTTTGTTTCTGTGAGAGGTCACTCAGTATTATAGACTCTAGTTCCATCCAGGTTGCTGCAAAATTCATGATTTTGTTCTTTTTTATGGCTGCGTAGTATTCCATTGTGTATATGTACCACATTTTTAAAAATCCAGTCCTCTTTTGATGGGCAGCATGGTTGCTTCCAGGTTCTTGCTATTGTGAACAATGCTGCAACAAACATACATGTGCAGGTATCTTTTTTATAGAGTGATTTGAGTTCTTCAGGATATATTCCCAGTAGGGGGATTACGGGGTCATATGGGAGGTTGATATTTAGAGCTTTTAGGAACTGCCATATTGCTTTCCACAGAGGTTGCACTAGTTTACACTACCACCAACAGTGTAGAAGTGTTCCCTTTCCACCACACCCTCCCCAGCAGCTGTTATTTTTTGAGTTGTTGATAATTGCATTCTGACTGGTGTTAGGTGGTATCTCAGTGTGGTTTTGATTTGCATCTCTCTGATGATTAGTGAGGCTGAACATTTCTTCATTTGTCTGTTGGCTGCTCACATGTCTTCCTTTGAGAAGTGTCTGTTCATATTTTTTGCCCATTTTATAATGGGGTTGTTTGTTTTTTCTTTTCAGCATGTTTGAGTTCCTTGTAGATTCAAGATGTTAAGACTTTGTCAGACCTGGTGTTGGCAAATACTTTTTCCCAAAGTCTGTAGGCTGTCTCCCTGCTCTCTTGATGGTTTCTTTGGCTTTACAGAAGCTTGTCAGTTTGATAAGGCCCCACTTGTCTATCTTCTCTCTTGCGACCTGTGGATTTCGGGTGTTATGCAGGAATTGGATGCCAGTTCCGATTTCCATGAGGGTTTGTCCTTCATTTTCTAAGGTTCTTATGGTTTGAGGTTTTACATTTAGGTCTCTGATCCATTTGGAGTTAATTTTTGTGTATGGAGATAGATAAGAGTCCTGTTTCAATCTTCTGCACGTGGCCAGCCAGTTTTCCCAGCACCATTTACTGATAGGTTGTTCTCTCCCCAGTGGTAGGTGGTGGAGGCTTTGTCGAAGATGAACTGGTTGAGAAATTGAGGTTTTGCTTCTGGAATCTCAATTCTATTCCATTGATCTGTATGCCTGTTCCTATACCAATACTAAACTGTTTTGATGATTGTAGCTTTATAGTAAAGTTTGAAGTCTGGTATTGTGATACCTCCTGCTTTGTTTTTTTTTGCTGAGAATTGTTCTGGCTATTCTTGGTCGTTTGTGTTTCCATATGAATTCCTGTGTTGTTTTTTCTAGGTCTGAGAAGATGTTGCTGGTAATTTGATGGGCATTGCATTGAATTTGTAGATTGCCTTAGGTAAGATGGACATCTTCACAATGTTGATTCTTCCAATCCATGAGCATTGGATATTTTTCCACTTGCTTGTGTCATCTTTGATTTCTTTGAGCAATGTTTTGTAGTTTTCATTGTAAAGGTCTTTCACGTCTCTGATTAGGAAGATGCCAAGGTATTTCATTTTTTTATGGCTATTGTGAATGGATTGTGGTTTTTATTTGGGTTTCTGTTTGTTTATTATTGGTGTAAAGAAATGCGGTTGTCTTTCGCACATTTATTTTGTATCCTGAGACTTGGCCAAAAGCCTTTATCAGTGTAAGGAGCTTTTTGACAGATTCTCTTGGGTTTTCAAGGTACACAATCATATCGTCTACAAAGAGAGATAACTTGAATTCCTCTTTTCCTATTTGGATACTCCTGATTGCCTTCTCTTCTCTGATTGCTCGAGCCAGGACTTCCAAAACGATGTTGAACAGGAGGGGTGAGAGTGTGCATCCTTGTGTTGTTCCAGTTTTCAGGGAAAATGGTTCCAGTTTTTGTCCGTTTAGGAGTATGCTGGCTGTGGGTTTCTCGTAGATGGCTTTTACTATTTTGAGGTATGTTCATCATATGCCTAGATGTTCAAGAATTTTTATCAAGAAGGGATGCTGGATTTTATCAAAAGCTTTTTCTGCATCTAATGATATAATCATGTGGTTTTTGTTTTGACATCTGTTGATGTATTTAATTACATTTATGGTTTTACGAATGTTGAACCAGTCTTACATCCCAGGTATGAAGCCTACTTGGTCATGATGGATGATTTTTGAGACATATTGTTGAATCCGGTTTGCGAGGATCTTGCTGAGAATTTTAGCACCTATAGACATCAATATTTGGCCTGTAGTTCTCTTTCGTTGTTGGAACTTTACCTGGCTTGGGTATCAACCAAATGTTGATGTTGGCTTTGTAAAATGATTTGGGGAGAGTTCCATCTTTTTCAATCACCTAGAATACCTTCAGTAGGATTGGTATCAGCTCCTTCTTAAATGTCTTGTAGAATTCTGCTGGAAAGCCATCTGGACCAGGGATTTTTTTTGTAGGCAGGTTTCTTTATTACGTAGTCAATTTCCTTTATTGTTATTAGTTTATTTTGGGTCTCAATTTCTTCTTGTTCCAACCTAGGTAGGTTGTGTGATGTCAGAAAGTCCTCCATTTCCTTAAGGTTTTCAAGTTTGTGTCCATACAGGTGTACATAGTAGTCTCTAATGATTTTTTGTATTTCTTGAGGGTCAGATGTGACTTCATCTTTTGTGTTTCTCATTGTGCTTATTTGGGTTTTTTCTATTTTTTTCTTGGTCAGTCTAGCTAGGGGACCATCGATCTTGTTTATCCTTTAGAAGAACCAGCTTTTTGTTTCATTGATTTTTTTTGTATTATCTTTTTGTCTTCTATGTCCTGGATTTGGGCTTTTATTTTGGTAATCTGGATTCTTCTGCTGAAATTAGGGTTTTTGTAGTCTTGCTTTTCCAGCTTCCTTAGGTGGCTTGTTAGGCTGTTAATTTGTATTCCTTCCATTTTCTTCATGTGCATTTGTAGGTATATAAATTCCCCTCTTACTACATCTTTTAAGGCATCCCAAAGATTTTGGTAAGATGTTTCTTCATTTTCATTTGTTTCCAAGTATCTTTTGATCTCTGTTTTGATTTCACATTGACCCAGGAGTTGTTTAGCATCATGCTATTTAGTGTCCATATCTTTGTGGGTTTTGGGGGGACCTTGTTGGTGTTAATATTTATTTTATTCCCCTGTGGTCCGAGAAGGTGCATGGTAGAATTTTGGTCCTTTTAAATTTGCTTATGCTTGATTTATGGCCAATTATGTGGTCGATCTTAGAATACGTTCCATGGGGTGATGAGTAGAATGTGTATTCTGTGGTCTTTGGATAGAGTGTTCTGTAGGTATCAATTAAGTCCATTTGGTCCAGAGTCACATTGAAGTTCCGGATCTCCTTGCTGACTTCTTGTCCCGATGATCTGTCTGGGTTGTGAGTGGGGTACTAAAGTCCCCAGTTATGATGGTGTTGGAGTCAGTATCTTTCTTTAGTTTTCCTAGAAGTTGCTTTATGAAAGTTGGCACATCTATGTTGGGTACATATATGTTTAGGATAGATATTTCTTGTTGATGGAGTGAACCTTTTATCATTATGTAGTGGCCGTCTGTATCTTTTTAAATTTTTGACAGCTTAAATGGTATTTTGTCTGAAATTAGGATTGCGACTCCTCCTTTCTTTTGTGTTCCATTTGTCTGAAAATTTCTTTCCCATCCTCTTACTTTGAGCCTGTGTATGTCCTTTCTAGTGAGATGGGTCTCTTGAAGGCAGTATATTGTTGCCTGGAGATATCTTATCCATTTTGCCATTCTATGTCTTTTCAGTGGTGCATTTAGTCCATTCACATTCAGGCTAATTATTGAAATGTGAGAGGTCGTCCCTATCATAGAGTTCTTATAGTGTTGTTCTTCCACTTGTTTTTTTTTTTTTGAGTTGGAGTCTCACTCTGTCGCCCAGACTGGAGTGCAGTGGCTGCTTCCAGTCACCACAGCCTCGACCTGCTGGGCTCCGGCGATCCTTCTACCTCAGCCTTTCAAGTAGTCGGAATTACAGGCATGCGCTACCATGCCCGGCTGATTTTTTGATTTATTGTAGAGATTAGGTTTCGCTGCCCAGGTGGGTCTCGAACCCGCGGGCTCAGGCAATCCACTCACCTCAGCCTCCCAAAGGTGTGGGATTACAGGCTGAGCCACCGAGCCCAGCTCCACTTGGTTTTTTTTGTCTTTCTTTTGGTTTTGGGGTTGATTCATGTATATTTTATTCTTTTTCCTGTACTCTTATGAAAAATGTTGTTCTTTTTTCCTCTTCTTCTGTGTTTAGTACTTTCTTAAGTGTTTCATGTAGAGGTGGTTTGGTGGCAGCATAAGTTCTTAGGGATCGGATATCTGGGAAAGATTTTAATTCTCCCTCACTGATGAAACTTAGCTTGGCTGGGTAGGCTATTCTTGGTTGAGATTGTTTATCTTTTAGGACTTCGAAGATAGGGCTCCAAGCTCTCCTAGCCTGCAGGGTTTCTGTAGATAAATCTGCTGCTATTCTGATTGGTCTTCCATGGTAGGTGATCTGGCCTTTTTCTCTTCCTGCCTTTATTATTTTTTCTTTTATACCTAGTTTGTTTAGGCAAATTATTATGTGTCTAGGAGTTGGTCTTCTCATTTGTTGTCTTGCAGGGGTTCTCTGAATCTCTTGTCTTTGAATTTTTGCATCACTGATTAGATAAGGGAAGTTTTCTTGAATGATCTCATGGAAAGTTTGTTCCAGTGTGGTCTCTGTCTCTCTTTCTGCCTCAGGAAGGCCAATTACTCTTAGGTTTGGTCTCTTGAAGTAATTGCTCATCTCTTGAAGGTTTTGTTCTGTCTTTTTGCGCTTATTTTCTGTGTTTTTAAGAGTTTGTGTTAGTTCTATATTTTGGTCCTCATGCTCCGAGATTCTTTCTTCTGCTTGGGTAGTTCTGCTTTCCATGCTTATCAGTTTGTTATTTATTTCATTCACAGTATTCTTTATTACTGTTATCTCAGATATCAGCTCCTTCCTAGTTTCTTCTTTTGTCTCTTCAATTCTTTTTAATCTCTCCATTAATGTCTTCATATCTAGGTTTATAGTTTGAGACCCTTCATTCTGGGGGCTCTTCATTGTTTGCATTCCAAAGTCAGTTTTCTAAGTGTCTGTCCTCCCAGGGGTCTGGGTGAGACCATACTCTACTGTTGTTTTTTTCGTCATTTGTGTAGATTTTTCTCTCTCTCCCCCTTTCCCTCCCCTTCTTTAATTCTGCTTTTGAGGGAAGGTGGAGTTGCTTTTGTTTCACTTCTGCAATATCTTGTTCTTCTTTATGAGGGTCTTCTAGCTTTGTTCACTTTTGAGGTTGGAGTGTAGGCTGCGCACTGTACTTTTTGCAATTTTGAGGTTTAATTGAGGGGGAAGCTGTGGTTTCGAATGTATATGCCAATTCTAGCATCCACAAACAGGTGTATGAGCACATTGGAACCTATTTCCTCTGCCTTACAATCTGTCCGTGCAATAGTATGTGGGCTTGGTCCCTAGATTAAAAAGGGGATATAAAAGAGGAAAATAATGGAGGAATGGGGGGTCAATAGGAAGTTAGAAAGAGAGAAGAGCGAGAGGGAAAACAGACATACATACCAACTATCAGGTGAGAAAGAGACACAAGGCCAGACAGAAGTGAAGAAAGATACGTAAGAAAGATTCCCTAAAGAATATTGATAGCTACACAGAGACAGACCAATAAAATTATGAGAAAGTGTAAGTCAGAAGGCAAACAACAAAGGTGATCAAAAAAAACTGTCAAAATGATAAAATCGTAAGTCAAAATAAGAGATCAGACTAAAGTCACTTCAGCTCTGATCTCCGGCCTCTCCCCTTTGTTTTTTGTTGCAGGCAGATAGATTTACTCACAGTTTGGGTTTGACTGCCTGGGAGTTGCATTTGTCTGATTCAGCGTAGGGGTGGGGCTTTGTCTCCTGTTTAGCAACAATGATACCTTAGGAACCGAGGTGGGGGTTGTTGGTAGGTGGGCGGGGCAATGAAAATCTCTGCCTGGAGAATGGCAGAGGCAGATTCTCTTTCGTAGATCCGTTTCTCTCCACTTGTCTGGGTCCCCAAGCTTGGGGTCATGCGCTGAGTGCCTCAGCCAGGGTGGGCCCAGAGCTCCAGAGCTCCAAAGCTCCAATAGGCAGGCAGTGAGCGGCAAGAGTGGCCCTGGGCCCCCCACAGGGTACTTCAGCCAGGAATGGGTTCGGTGTCTCTGAGGAGCGAGTGCCCAGAGCCTCCCTGAGTGACCAGTGGCTTGGTGCTGGGTGCTGGGCGGGAGACGATGTAGCCAGGGAGGGATCTGAGACCCGAGACTCCCACGCAGGCAAGAGTCGCGTATGGTGGAACAGCCGCAGCAGGGGGCCGCAATATCCGGCCCTGCGTGGGACCTAAGGTCCCCAGTCCTCGGACCAGCATGGCTGGTGGTGGGCTGGGGGATAGGGGAAGAAAAGTAATAGTCTTTTTGGGAACTCATGTTCAGAGAATCTCACAAGTTCACCTATGCCGTCGCCATCTTACCAGAACTCCCGCCATTTTTTTTTTAAATGCACAAAAGGGGAGGGGGATATCGTCCCAGGCTCTCCCTCACCAGTGCAGCAAGAGAGAGACTGCCAACTCCTGGTTTTGTCTCACCACTTCAGCGCCAGGCAGGGCACTGGCAACAGGGGCTGCGGAGGGAGTCCAGAGAAAAAGTCCCATGGAATAGGATGAGAGGCATCCCACCACCATCTTAAAGGTGGGGTAGGAAAGTGTTCCACGTGCTCACCACAGAGCAATAGACCCGATCTCTGTGACTGGTGGATGAACTACTCAGGGATTGATC
This sequence comes from Carlito syrichta, assembly GCF_000164805.1. Taxonomy (NCBI): domain Eukaryota; kingdom Metazoa; phylum Chordata; class Mammalia; order Primates; family Tarsiidae; genus Carlito; species Carlito syrichta. The sequence goes on from NW_007248921.1 coordinate 636,598, forward strand.
GTGACCCAGAGGGAATATCCCTGAAAGCACAAACTTCAGAGGGACCTGATGAGTGCTGAGTTCCAGGCATCCCACGCCCTACCCTGATCCAGCTGAGGACAAAATGTGTGACCAGAAAAGGATGAGAAAGAACTCCAAAGAGATCAATGGTGAGTCTGGGGTTGACCACCACCACTACCCCCCACCATCCCCACTCCCCATCCCCCACCCCAGCAATCTTCTGAATGTCAGACCCACATAGCTGGGTCACAACTGAGAGGGACAAACCCAGTTGGAGCCTGGACATCAGTCACAATAGGAGAACCCCATTCCAGGATAAGCCTGGCTGGTGCACCCCCCCATCCCCCCCCACCCCCCACGAGTATATGCCTGGGGAAGAGACAATCTCATACCTCCCCACCGGGAGGAGACCTCCCTAACCATACAAGAGTGGGAGGGGAGGACTACAGCCCAACCCACCTCCACTGCCCCTCCTCCTTCCCTGCTTTGGACACTGGAGAGTGAAAGAGGTGGCTCTGCAGAAGAGACCTGATTAGAGGAACAATTACAGAGCATGCCACAAGAGGGCGGGTTTTTTTTTTTTTCAATTTAAAAAAATATATTTTAAATTTTTTTGACTATTTGTTAGTTCATCTATTTTGAAAATATTTTTCCTTTGTGAATGAATGTGTATGTGAGGATTTGATCTGCTCCCCCAAAATATTTTTTCTTTTCTTTTTCTGTTTCTTTCTTCTTCTATTTGTCATTTTCTGTTTATGTGTGTATGTGAATGATTGAGTATTCATCTTTCAATTTTGTTGTTGGTGGTTTGTTTTTGCTCTTTTGTTCTTCTGGGGTTTTTATTTTCATTTTTGTCAATATAAGTGTGAGGGTTCAACCTGAATTCCATTTTATTTTTCTTTTCCTCTGGTCTTTCTGTTTTTCTTTTCTACTCACTTTATGCTAGGCATGTATGTGTATATTTAGTTTTCTTGGTTTTTTGTTGTTGCTGTTGTCCGTTTTGTTTCACTTTGTTGTTATTCCAGTTTGTTTTGGAGTGTGTGTGTATGTCTGTGGGCATGTGTTTAATTGTTTTTTGCATTAGTATCTGCTTTGCATTGTCATATAGAGTGATGGTATGGGAGTGGGTCTCAGGGAACACATACCACAATAAGTAAACACTGTAACTTGCAAGTAGTTTCTGAATCCTAGCACCTCATCCCCTACTTTATTCGAATTTCAAAAACTACAAGAGACAGCAAAGTTTATATCCACCATCCTATTCAAAATAGAACAAATCCAGAGCCTGGATCAGGGAAGAATAGAGGACTGAGCAAACATCAGAAGGGAAGGCCTCTCCCACTGACACTGAATAGCAGAACTAAAGAGAAAAACTAGAGATCTGTCACAAATGAGGAAAAACCAAAGGAAGAAGACCTCAGGCAATTTCAAGCTTACCAAAGAAAAATTCCTGAAAAATCAGACCTTGGTGCCCAAACAATGGAAGTTACCAATGACTAGCCCCAGAATATGACAGGGATTAGGGAATGGATGGAAAGAGTTAATAAGACTCAAGAAAGACAAGATGCAACACTGAAAGAACTTGTAACAGAGATTTTGGCAATAAAAAATTTCAGCCAGGAAATAAATAACAAGATGATGAGCATAGGAAGCAGAATTACTCTAGCTGAAGAAAGAATCTCAGAACTTGAAGACCTGATTAGAGGAACAATTACAGAGCCTGGAATTAACCCAATCTGTAAAAAACATAAAAAGAAGACTCAGAAAGAAAGAACAAAGCCTACAAGAGATGTGTGATTATATCAAGAGGCTGAACCTATACCTGATTGGTATCCCAGGAGAAGCAAGGGAAATGGAGAACAACTGGGAGCAAGTATTCCAGGAGATAATCCAAGAAAACTTTCCACATCTCACCAGAGATGTGACCAGCCAAGCACAAGAGATACAGAGAACCCCCACAAGATATCAAATGAGAAGACCAATACCTAGACACAAAATAATTCACCTACACAAAGTAGGCACAAAAGAAAAAATTCTAAAGGCAGCAAGAGAGAAAGTTCAGACTACCTACCAGAGAAAACCAATCAGAATAGCAGCAGTCCTATTGGCAGAAACACTACAAGCAAGAAGGGACTATATTCAAAGTCCTCAAAGATGAACAATTTCAATCAAGAATTTCCTATCCAGCTAAGCTCAGCTCCATCACTGATGGAGAATTAAAATCCTTCCCAGACATCCAATCCCTAAGAGATTATGCAGCTGCCAGACCAGCTCTACATGTGACACTTAAAAAGGTATTAAGCACAGAAGAAAGAATAAAAAGAATGACCACATACTTCCCAAGAGAACAGCAGAGCACAAAATTAACAGAGAATACAGTGCAACAAGAAACTTGAAAACACACACATCAACCCCAAAGCCAAAAGAAAACAAGCAAACAAAGAAAAAAAATACAAGAACCTCATGACGGCAATAAACAATCACATTTCAATAATCAGCCTAAATGTGAAGGGACTAAATATACCACTGAAAAGACACAGAATGGCAAACTGGATAAGAAACCATGATCAAATTATTTGCTGCATCCAGGAGACTCAACTCACTACAAGGGATGCACACAGACGCAAAGTTAAAGACGCCAAGTTTCCAGGCAAATGGATCACAAAAGAAGGCAAGAGTTGCAATCTTAATATCAGACAAAACCAAACTTTAAGCTATCAAAAATTTTAAAAGATGCAAAAGGACACTACATAATGATAAAAAGCTTAATCCATCAACAAGAAATATCTATCCTAAACATACATGTACCCAACACAGGTGCACCAGCATCTATAAAGCAACTACTAAGTAAACTAAAAAAAGATATTGACTTTAACACTATTATAGCAGGGGACTTGAATACCCCACTGACAGACCTAGATAGATCACTGAGGCAAAAAGTCAACAAGGAGATCCAGAACCTAAACTTGACACTCGACTAAATGCACTTCGTAGACACCGACAGATTGTTCCACCCAACAACCACAGAATATACATTCTACTCATCACCACATGTAATGTACTCCAAGATCAATCACATCCTTGGCCATAAATCAAGCATAAACAAATTCTATAAGGTTGAAATCTTGCCATGCACACTCTCAGATCACAGTAGAATAAAAATAAATATCAACATTAACAACATTTCCCCAAACCCCACAAAGACATAGACACTAAACAGCAAGATGCTGAACAACTACTAGGTCAACACTGAAAATAAAGCAGAAATTAAAAGATTCCTTTAAACAAATGAAGAAACATCTTACCAAAACCTCTGGGACACCATGAAATTAGTTCTAAGAGGGGAATTTATATCTCTACGAGCACACATCAAGAAAATGGGAAGATCACCAGTGGAGAGCCTAACAAATCACCTAAGGGAGCCAGAAAGAGAAGACCACCAAAACCCCAACTTTAGCAGAAAAATCCAAATCACCAAAATAAGAGCCCAAATATGGGACATAGAAGACAAAAATATCATAGAAAACATCAGTAAAACAAAAAGCTGGTTCTTTCAAAGAATTAACAAGATTGATGGATCCCCTAGCCAGAATGACCAAGAAAGATAGAGAAAAAGCCCAAATAAACACAATCAGAAATACAAAAGATCAAATCACAACTGACTCCCAAGAAATGCAAAAGATTATCAAAGATTACTATGTACACCTATATGGAAACAAACTTCATAACCTAAATGAAACAGAGGACTTTCTGACATCATACAACCTCCCCAGGTTGAAACAAGAAGACATTGAGACACTAAATAGACCAATAACAACCCAGGAAATTGACTTTGTCATACAAAAACCACCTACAAAAAAAAGCCCTGGACTGGATGGCTTTAGCAGAATTCTACAAAATGTACAAGGAGAAGCTGATACTAATCCTTTTGAAAGTATTCCATGCAATTGAGAAAGATGGAATTCTCCCTAACTCATTTTACAAAGCTAATACCTGATACCCAAACCAGGTAGAGATCCAACAAAAAAAGAGAACTACAGGACAATATCCCTTATGAATATAGATGCAAAAATCCTCAACAAGATTGTAGTCAATCGGATCCAAAAACACATCTCAAAAATCATCCACCATGACCAAGTAGACTTCATCCCCAAGATGCAGGGCTGGTTCAATATTCGTAAGACCATAAATGTAATTAAATATATCAACAGATGTAAAAACAAGAAACCACATGATTATATCATTAGATGCAGAAAAAGCTTTTGATAAAATCCAACATCCCTTCTTGATAAAAACCCTCAAACACCTAGGTATAGAAGGAACATACCTCAAAATAGTAAGTGCCATCTATGATAAACCCACAGCTAACATATTGCTAAATGGACAGAAACTGGAAACATTTCCCCTAAAAACTTCCACCCCTCTTGTTCAACAATGTGTTGGAAGTCCTAGCTCAGACAATTAGACAAGAGAAGATATCCGGGGTATCCAGATAGGAAAAGAGGAAGTTAAATTATCCCTCTTTGCTGATGATATGATCCTATACCTTGAAAATCCAAGAAAATCTGCCAAAAACCTGCTTACACTGATAAAGGACTTTTGGCAAAGTCTCAGAGTACAAAATAAGCATGCAAAAGACAGTTGCATTCCTATACACCAACAACAAGCAGACAGAGACCCAAATTAAAAGCACAATCCCATTCACGATAACCACAAAAAAAAAAAAAAGAAATATCTCGAAATACCTTTACAATGAGAACTACAAAACACTGCTCAAAGAAATCCAAGAAGATACAAACAAATGGGAAAATATTCCATGCTCATGGATAGGAAGAATCAACATTGTTAAAATGTCTATGTCCATCCTACCAAAGGCAATCTACAGATTCAATGCAATACCCATTGAGTTACCAACATCATTCTTCTCAGACCTGGAAATGATAATATAGAAATTCATATGGAAACATAAATGACCGTGAATAGCCAAAACAATCCTTAGCAAAAGAAACAAAGTAGGAGGTATCACACTTCCAGACTTCAAACTTTACTATAAGGCTACAGTAATCAAAACAGCCTGGTATGGGTATAAGAACAGGCACATAGACCAATGGAACAGGATAGAGATTTCGGAAGCCAAGCCTCAATTCCTCAACCAACTCATCTTTGACACAGCCTCCAACAACAACCACTGGGGAGAGGAGAACCTACTCAGTAAATGGTGCTGGGGAAACTAGCTGACCACATGCAGAAGATTGAAACAGGACCCCTACCTGTCACCATACACAAAAATTAACTCTAAATATATCAAAGACCTAAACATAAAACCTCAAACTATAAAAATCTTAGAAAATGCAGGAGACACCCTTATGGAAATTGAAACTGGCAACCAATTCCTATTCAGAAGCCCAAAGACCAATACCTTAAGAAATAAGACAGACAAGCAGGACCTCATCAAACCAACGAGCTTCTGCAAAGCAAAAGAAACCATCAAGAGAACAGGGAGACACCCCACAGAATGGGAAAAAATATTTGCCAACTGTATATCTGACAAAGGCCTAACATCTAGGATCTCTAAGGGACTCAAATGTGCCGAAAGGAAAAAAACAAACAGCCCCTTTAAAAAGTGGGTAAAAGACATAAATAGACACTTCTCAAAAGAAGATATACGGGCAGCCAACAGACACAAGAAAAAGTCCTCAGCCTCACATATCATCAGAGAAATGCAAATCAAAACCACATTGAGATACCACCTAACCCCAGTAAGAGTGGCCATCATTAATAAAACAAACAATAACAGATGCTGGCGAGGATGTGGAGGAAAAGGATCACTTCTACACTGCTGGTGGGAATGCAAAATAGTACAACCTCTTTGGAAGACAGTGTGGCAGTTTCTGAAAGAACTAGAAACTGACCTTCCGTATGACCTAGCAATTCCCCTACTGGGAATACACCCAGAGGAACTCAAATCATTCTACAAAAAAGATGCCTGCACACATATGTTTGTTGCTGTTCTATTCACAATAGTAAAAACATGGAACCAACCATGTTGCCCACCGAAACTGGACTGGATAAAGAAAATGTGGTACATATACACAATGGAATATTATGCAGCCATAAAGAAGGACAAACATATGGACTTTGCAGCAACTTGGATGGATTCAGAATCGATCATACTCAGTGATCTATCACAGAAACAAACAGAGTACCATATGTTCTCATTCATAAGTGAAACTTGAACAATTATAATACTATAAGAAAGTGATTGGCAATAGTGGGAAACTGTCAGGGGAAGGGGGTGGGATTGGCAGTTGAGGAAAACTGCTAGGGAAGGGAAGGGCATACCTTATCAACAAGGGTACTTACATAATCAACATTTGAATACCTAACCCTGAATTGTACCCCACATCTTTATAATTAAAATAAATAAATACATACATACACACACACACACACATACACACACACATCAAGAAAGGCTAATTAACACTATGAATTAAATGAATTTTTATGTTAAAGAATATATTTTATTTATAAATATAAAATCTGAAAAGATATAAACCATTTTCTTACCTAGCTGTTGTAGTACTTGCAATTTTTTACTTTTTGCTTGCCCATATTTTCTCATTTTTTCCGTAATGAGCATACGTGATTAGTGTTTGGGTGATGGAAGGATGGACTGTAACCAGATTCAATGGAAGGCTTGGACTAGGCATTACATGAGACTGCTTTCTTCACTTAATTCTCCCTCCCTTCAATTACTAGAATCTAAGAGCTGCCCCAGAAGCATCTTTTTTCCCATCTTCTAAAATCACTGTGTGCTAAGTACTTCCACTACCCTAGCAAAAAGTGGAACCAACACCACAATTCACTCACTGAACTTTCTAAACCACACATACAAAGAATGACTGGCAGAGCTATTTGTTGACATTACAGCTAAATAACATTTGCAAACAAGATGAATTATTTTAAAAGAAATAGAGATGGGTAAAGAAAAAGGAAGAAAAGGAAATTAAAAGCCTTGCAACTAGGGTCTGAGACAACTCTAAAGGGAATGCGGCTCAAAATTTCCAGATGGTGATCTTAGCTGGTTTTCCAGGCTACACTGTAAAATTCCTGCACCAAGTCTCATAGTGAGGTAGGAGTGGTTTGGTCCACTTAGCAAAGGCACAACTCCAGTGAGACTAGCTCCTTCACATGGTGAGCCAAAGGAGACACACACGAGAAACTCTCAAATCACAAGTATCAAGTCTTTCCCAACAAGAACCATGCTTGCCCAGCTGTGTACATTAGAAAAAGGGTAGAGCCCATTCAGCAAAAATATGCCTGCACTCACCCATTCTTAGTAAGCTCATTTTCATTCTTCCAACCTTCATTTATTCATCACCTCCTGTGGTGGGCACTGAAGATTCAACAGTGACAAGACATGTTCTCCAAGTGCCCAAAGTTCACAATCAAGAGCAGAAGATATTTCATTCACTCACTTAAAAAATATTTGCCTCCTACCATGTACCAAGTGCACAGGATATGGAAACAATGAAGCCCAACAAGGTCCCTGCCCTCATAGGGCTTATAGTCTGAGAGACAGGTAAAAACACATAAATAAGCAACCAAAATGATTTCAGTGTGAAATGTTGTGAAAAAAAGGAAGTCCAGTTATAGGATAGAAAGAGGCTTGGTGCAGAACTATGAGTAGGGTGATTGGGAGGCATTTGCAGGATGAGAAGCAGCCAGATATGTGACACACCAGGCCATGGGAACTGCAGCCACCAGGAAACAGACAAGAATGCAGAGTGACAGTCACCATACTCAGAGTAGGTACAGGCCACTTGGAAAGCATGTGGAAGTAACACCTGACCCAGTCTGGGGGTATCACCAGCCCAGGTGACCTCCTTCCATCAGCAGTGATGTATAGAGCACTGCGTGTACCTGGTTCAGGGGAAGTGCTATGATGAACTACAGACAGGAAGCTCAGCCCATAGGTTTCAGGTAATTCAGTATCAGAAGTAACACTTGTGAAACAGTTAGACAAGGTTATTGGTCATGCCCAGGAACAGGGATCCCCCAGAAAGTTGGCAAAGGTGCTGAAACTGACTATCAGATATTGATTATTCCTATGTCTCATTCCCCCAAGTCCCACCATCTCTTCTCCAAATCTCTTCCACCCTCCCATAAAGGTTAGAGGAGGCCATGGCCCCCACCTGGAAGGGCTAGGGAAGAACAAGATGAGGGCCAATTGGTAGAGCACCAGGCCAGGTGTTGAGAAGCCAAGTCCCACTCCTTCACTGTGTATCCTTGGAGCAAGTCCCTTCACTTCTCTCAGCCTCAGTGTCTCCCATCTGCAAACTGAGAGATCAGAAGGCTTGGTGATGAACCCAGGAGTCTTCATTATTGTCAAGCTCCTCCACATGATTATAATGCATATAGAAGTTGGAAAATTAATGGACTATATGACTCTACCTCTTTATTTCTCATGGTGGACAAGGGGTTGCATACCCTACTGGCCTGGCTGAGACTTTGGTTCCATCAAGTCCTCCGTGGTGCAGAGCACAATGTCTGTCAGAGAAGCTCCTCGTGGTGGCTCTAACAGCCTTCTCTTTCCTCCCTCCCTTCATGCCACCACCCTCAATATTCTCCCAGTGGGGCTGCAGCCCCACAACTATGGGTTATTGTTTGCCCCTCACCATACCTGTGAACATCGCACAGAAGTAGGGGCTGCAGGCTGCCAGGACCACACGGTGGGCTTCTATCTCGACATCTTCTGCCACAATCATCACGTCACACAACAGCTGTTTACTGTAAGACACCAGTGAGGGGACAGAATGGGTCACAGCACAGACACCTACCCGCACCATACAATTTTTTTTTCCCACCCAAATGTCACACTATAACTCTACAAAGCTGTTATAGAAACTTGCTCTTTCTTGAGTTAGGCAGGGGGATGGATTCATCAACTTTTCCAAGATCCTGATAAATATGACATTCATGCCTTCCTAAAGCACACAGAGAGATCCAACTACTCTATGGCTGTAAATGTAGGGCACTGCTTCACCTCTCTGCTTCCTAATTCCATCAGCTCTGATTGCAAATTAGGGATATGGTGGCTCAAGGAGTAGTAGAAAACGCTCGGGTCTGCCATTCAAGTGACTGAATGAATGCCAAGGAACAAGAGCATGCTACTGAGGTGTGTTGCCAATAAAGCTAATACTAACAATTCCACAAAGGATCCACTGCATACATAATACTGGTAAGAGGCAAGTCAGATGGAAATTTCTCCTCCCACTCAGACTCAACACTATCAACAAGAAGACTCCACCTGCACACGTAGTGCTCCCTAAAGACCCTGTGCAAAGTCCAGTCATTGCAATTATTAAAAACACTCTATCTTTTTACTTGTTAGTCACCCCTAATATGCTGTGGACTCAAAAAATGACTTATATATGGTTGTATCCTAGACACCCGGCTGTATACCTAGCACACAGTGGACCCTAAATTTGTGAATAAATTGAATAAATGAATGAGTGAAGGGCGATCAATCCACATTCATAGACATAATGGAGATTTGACTACTTTAGAGAAGGATAGGGTATCACAAGTTCCTACCAATTCAAGAATTTTTCCTTCATCAGTCTTCCAAGCTCTTATTGTGCCTATTATCAATATAATTATAATCAATGTAATTAAGCTTTATTGAGTTATATGTGCTGGGAACTGTTCTAAGCACTTTTTTACACATATTATCTCATTTAATTCTTTCTACACCCGCACGAGGTAGGGCGAATTATTATGCCCATATTACATATGAGGAAACTGAGGCCCAGAGAAGTAATTTTCCCAAAGTCACACAGAAATGAAAGCATGGAGACAGAATTTGAAAGAAAGCAGCTTAACCCCAGAGCCCATGCTCTTAACTTTTGTGGTATCCTGATCACCACTCGTTCCTCCTTGACATTAAAGGACAACAGATAGGAAGGAAGACACAGAGGGCAAACACCTTTCAACTGTGATGCACTAATGGTGATGACAGCACACTGTACTAGCTTGAGGTCATGACTGAGTTCTGTGTGAGAATGTTGAGGCCAATTACTAAGTCTGTCATCGTTGACAGATGGAAGAGAAGCTACATATTTGCCATCTCTGGTGTAGCACATTAAGCCATTGTCAACTACTAAGACGTTAGCTTAGGTTCACTTAGAATCATAAAGCCTGAGAAGGCTGGAGCTGCAAACGTTCTTAGATCATCTGGTCTATGGAACTCCTAAAGGTAAGAGACACTCAAAGCCACAGGAGCCTGAGTCTTGAATCCATTCTCTTTGCTCCAGACACAGTGATTCTTTCACAGTACCACAATGCCTCATGCCAACATTCAGAATGAGAAAAGACAGAAGATTGGCTAGCTCCAACAGGAAGAAGAGGTCAGGAAATGTTCAACACATGGAATAAAGTATCAGGGAAGGGGCTTCTGGGAAAGATGAGACTTTTGGGGACCAACATGCAAAACCTAGGGGTTGGGACCTCACCCTGAAGCGGGCAGCAGACCCCATCCACCAGTTGTATCAGAACTAACCTGTGCAACCAGAAACAGAACTGCTCAGTCCCTAACTGGGTATGAGACCATGGGCAAATAAGCTCACCAAAGTTTTCTTATCTGTCTTAGCTGTCTTAGGGATACATATCATCAGGACTAAATGGGATTGCAGATGCCACCTGAGAATAGTCTGGTCAAAATTATTGTAAAAATGTATTCCTGGCATGAATAGACTCATCTTGGACATCTTCACTTCTATTAAGGAATTTATGAAGAAAATTGAATTATCACTGATGTTTAAGAGTAACCAGTAATTTTTTTGAGAGGGGTAACCAATATTTTAACAAGAAAATTGTTGACACAGAAGGATCACAAATACTGAATAAATTTTCAGTGCTGGAAGTTGAACAAGCTATCTTACACAATCCCAGGGAGGCTAATTCTTGAACAAATGTGAAAGAGAAAAAAGGAATAGAGAATAAAGATGAAGAATCCACTTAAGCAAATGAATAAGAGCAGTTATGATGGGTGGAAAGTTTGCCTCAAGGCCAGAGAAACTCTAACCTGGGAAGCTGCTCAAGAGAAACTTGCCAAAAACTCAAGGTGGGCTTTTCCTGGGGGTGAGGAAGCCTTTCTGCACACCGGAGACATCTCTATGTATCCACTCTACATGGAAGAGAGAAGAGTCACTCTAAAGACTCCTTTTCCATTTACCAGGGATTCTATAATTCTATGGGATCTTTTTTTTTTTCTGAGATATCACACTACTCCTAAGAACAATCTCTTTCTGAGTTGCGGTCTCACTCTGTCACTAGGCTGGAATGCAGCGGCATAATCACAGCTCACCGCAGCCTCGACCACAAAAAGCATTTGTGCTTCAAAGGATACCATCAGGAAAGTGAAGGACAATCCATTCAAATTTAGCCTCCCAAGTAGCTGAGACTACAGACACATGCCACCACACCCAGCTAATTATTATTATTATTATTATTATTATTATTATTATTATTTTGGTAGAGACAAGGTCTCTCTATGTTGCCTAGGCTGGTCTGAAACTCCTAGTCTCAAGCAATCCTCTCACCTCATCCCCTCAATGAGCCACTACATCCAGCCAAAGGACAATCTTGAGATGAGAAAAGTTGGGCTACCTACTTTGTCACTTGTGGAAGAGTACAGTATAGCTGTTAGAAAGGAGATCTAGTTCTGGAATTAAAGTGACCTAAGTTCAAACCTCTGCCTCACCACTCTCTAGTGTGGGCAAGTATATAAGGAGGGACCCAAAAAAACTCAGAATTATCTTTTGGAGGGCAGACCCCTTGTAGTACTGGCTTCCCCTGCTGGGTAAGTGTTCTAGGAACCCCATCAGCATCAGTGTACCAGCTACTATTGTTGTGAGAGGCTGTGTTTGGCTTTAGTTCTTTTTTTTTTTTTTAAGATAGATAACACATTTGCCCTTTCATGAAGGGTGATTTATGGGCATACCATACTGAGTGTTCAGTAGTTTTTTACCAAAATTGACATGACTCCTGTGCCTCACCTTCCCTATTCACCCAATCTCACCCCAAGTGACTTCTTGTTTGTTCGTTTCCCTGGATGAAAAAAGTCCTCAGAGGGAAACGTTATGCCGATGTGGAAGAGGTAAAACAAAAATCAGCAGAAGCATTAAAAGGCATCAAAATGGACAGGTTCAAAAACTTTTGAGCAGTAGAAAAAACAGGTGTATTGCATCAAATAGAGAGTACTTTGAAGGTGACTGAAGTTTAAACATGTAAGAATAAATATAAAATTTTTATAAATAAATTATGCAGTTTTGGGGGGTCTCCCCTCATACACTGTGCCCAGAGTGTCACAGAATTGAGATGTGTTGTAAATGAGATAATACATAGTGCTAATAGTAAATATTCAGCAAATGTTAACTCCTTTTCTTTTTTGTTTCTGCTTATATATCTGTTTGAGGTTTTTTTTTTTTCAACTATCTGCTTCATTTTTTTCTTCATATATTTTCTTCTTTTTTTTTCACAAAAGACTACATTTAAGATTAGAGGTTAAAGGTTAGATACTATGGCTCCCACCAATAACCCTAGCACTTTGGAAGGCCTTATCAAGAGGACTGCTTGAGCCAAGGAGTTTGAGACCAGCCTAGCAACATAGCGAGACCTTATCTCTATTAAGAAAAAAATTTTTTTAAACAAATAGTTGCCAGATGTGGTGGCATGTGCCTGCAATCCCAGCTACACAGGAAGCTAAAGCAGAAGGATTGCCTGTGCCCACAAAGTCGAAGCTGTGGTGCGTTGTGATCATGTCATTGCTCTCCAGTTTGAGTGACAGAGCAAGACTCCTATTAAAAAAAAAGTTAGAGATTAATTTTTGAACATATTAATTTTGAGCTGCTAATCGGACATCTAAATGGGGTTATCAAGTAGGCAAGTGGATATATGGGTCTAGAGTTCAGAGGTGGGAGATGGTGAGAGGATGAGGGAAAAACAAAAAAAGCAAGTGTGGAGCTGGGAGTGGTGGTACACCTGTAATCCCAGCTACTCAAGAGGCTGGTCTTGAACTACTTGAACTCAGTAGTTCAAGACCAGTTTGGACAACATAGCAAGACCACATCTCAAAAAATAAGAGTGTCATAAAAGCATAAGGATAGCTACATAGATCAATAGAATAGAAGTGAGAGTCCAGAAGTAAACCCTCATGGTTAATTGATTTTTGACAAGGGTGGCAAGACCATTCAACTGGGAAATAATAATCTTTTCAACAATGGCTCTGGAACATCCATATGCAAAATGATGAAGCTGGAACCCTACCTCACACCATTTACAAAAATTTATTTAAAATGGAACAAAGACCTAGATGTAAGAGCTAAAACTATAAACCGGGTTCAGTGGCTCAGCCTGTAATCCCGCGCCTTTGAGAGGCTGAAGTGAGTGAATTGCCTGAGCCCGCGGGTTCGAGACCCACCTGGGCAATGAGACCGCATCTCTACAATAAATTAAAAAAGCAGCCGGGCGTGGTAGCACATGCCTGTAATTCCGGCTACTTGGAAGGCTGAGGCGGAAGGATCACCGGAGCCCAGCAGGTTGAGGCTGCGGTGGCCGGGAGTGGCCACTGCACTCCAGTCGGGGTGACAGAGTGAGATTCCAACTCAAAAACCAAAAAAAAAAGAGCTAAAACTATACATTCTTAGAATAAAAAACGGGAGTAAATCTTCACGACTTCAAAATAATGGTTTCTTAGAAATGAAACCAAAAGCACACACAATAGACATCAAAATTTAAAACATTTATGTTTCAAAGGACACCATCAGGAAAATGAAAGATAGTTCCCAGAAGGAGAGAAATTTTTTGCAAATCATCTATCTGATAATGGGCTTGCATATATGAATCATTCAATTTTTTACAACTAAATAATAAACAAAAAAAAGTCAAAAAAGGACAAGATCTCTGAATCGACATTTCTTCAGATCAGATATAGAAATGGTCAATGAGCTCATGAAAAGATGCTCAACATTAGTCATCTGAGAAATGCAAATCAAAACCACAATGAAATATCACATCATACCCACTAGGATGACTTAATCAAAAGCACAATAACAAGTGTTGGAGACAATGTGGAGAAACTGGAATCTTCATACACTGCTAATGGAAATGTAAAATGAAGCAGCTGATTTGGAAAACAGTCTGGCAATTCATCCAGCGGCTAAACATAGAGTTGCCATGTGACCCAGCAATTTCATTCTTAGATATATACTCAAGAGATATAAAAACATACATCCACACAAAAATGTGTACATGAATGTTCATAGCCACATTATTCATAATAGCCAAAACTCAAATGTGACATATCTATACAATAAGATATTATTCATCAATAAAAAGGAATGAAATACTAAGACATGTTACAACATGAATGAACCTTAGAAATATTATGCTAAGTGAAAGAAGCCAAACACAAAAGACTACATATTGTATGATCCGAAAACAGGCAAATCTATAGAGACATAAAGTCGGCCACTGGTTGCCTAGGGCTGGGGTGGGGAGAGGGGATAAGGACCAGTGGAAAGGGTTGAAGGGAGTGACTGTTAAAGATTACAGGGTTTCTATTTGGGGTGATGAAAATATTCTAAAATTGGCTGGTTGTATGACTCCATGAATATACTAACAGCCATTAAATTGTACACCTTCAATAGGTAAAATGCATGGCATATGAATTATATCTTGATAAAGCTGTTACAAAAAAAAAAGAAAGAAAGAAAAGCAGAAAGCAATGTAGAAAGATGATTCATTGCTAGTAATAAAGGCATAGTGGCAGATCATACCCCTCAAAAAAAAAAAAAGATGAGGTAAGAGAATTGTGTTTGCAGTGGTGAATTGGGAGGTTAAAGCTATTAAAGTGAGACAGCAAAGACTGTGGATTCTAAATGCTCACTGGTTGCTCCACTCTGCCCCTTCTTTTCAGACCCGATCAGGGTGTGCTATTCTGAGAAGGACCACATCCTCACTTGCCTGCTGGATGATAAGTCAAGAGCCAAAGAGTCACTAGGGCTCTGGTGCCCAGTAGCAGTTGTGGTGTGGCCAGAGTTGAGCTATGATGTGCAAAAGAAGGAGGAAGGCTGAGAAGTTACCATGCCAACAACCCATTTTCTGCCATGAAAGTAAAAAGAATAGGAAACTTGTGAATTGTATGATTCATAAATTGCAAAGAACATGCGTGCTTGAACTGAAATAGCTTAAGACTGAAGGAGGGGAATGTGAAAACAGTGCAATAAATCACCCTAGGTCCCTGGAATAGCATGTAACATTTCATGAGCTTAATCCATGAATGGCAAGATGCTTTAACCCAGGCCTTCATCAAAACAAGGTATGCCCAGCCTCTCTCCGGTTCCCATTAAACTCACCTAGATCAATAAAGTATCAATTCAGGCCCCCTTTCTCCCTGCCTCACCTATTCCACTCTAGTTTTTGGAAGTTAGCCATTTAGATACCTTGAAATTTGATATAGTCGTTGAATACCACAAGAATATGAGCTTCACTAAGGGCAAGATTTTGATTCTCTTATCCGCTGCCATATACCTGCAGTAACCTACTAAAGGGCTTAGCCTATCATCATCATCATCATCATCATCATCATCATTGCTAATGCTTACAGAATACTCACTACGTTCCAGGGCCTCACAATGATATCTAAGGAAAAGTTGTTATTATTCTACATGCTGTTGAAATCAGCAATTCCACCTCTAGGAATTAATTCTATAGAAATAATCATGAATGTGTACAAGTGTTTAACGACAGTAATATATGCACTGTCACTATTTTAAGCACTTCACTCATTAATCCTCTTAACAACCCAATAAGACTGGCACTATTATTAGCCTCATTTTATGGTTGACAAAAGAGAGGTCAGGGAGATTAATTAACTTGCCCAGGGTCACACAGAAAGTACTAAAGCCAAGACTTGAAACCAGAGTCTATGCTTGTAACCACTACATTATGCAGCTACAAAGACAACCACGGCAGGGGTTATTTATATGGGGAATTAGGGAAACCTGGACATCTAACAACAGAAACTGGTTTAAAAAAATAAATAAAGACTATCATTCATTCAATTTTAATTTTGTAGAATAGTTAGTGACATGGAAACATTTGTTCAATATGTTGAAAAAGAGAAAAAGTTAGATTGAGATATATTTTATTTTATTTTATTTTATTTTTTATGAGACAGGTCTCACTCTTTTACCCAGGCTGGTCTCAAATTTCTGGGCTCAAGTGATCCTGCTGCATAGCTGGGATTACAGGCATATACCACTGGACCCAGCTGACACATATATTTTAAAGAGAAGCATACTGTCCAAAGTGTTAACAATGGTTACTGCTATGTATTAAAATTATAGATGATGTCGCTCATCTGCATTTTATAAATGTTCCATAATAAATATATTTCTTTTACAAAAGAAAAATTAAAAGAAAAGTAAAAGAGAAATCTATGCCTAAACCTAACTTAAAATATTCCCAGTCAGCCAAATATATACAGATTATGGTCCATTTTAAACTAAAAATAAAAAGAAGGAGAACAAGATTATTCATTTACATTTCAGCAAAGGAAATATATGTCTGATATTTATACTAGTGTTTTCTAAAACAAGTTTCCCAAAACACTTGGTTTATATATCACAACAACAACCAAAGAGGATTCTATAGTCAAATCCGTATGGGAAACCCACAGTCGGACAAGTATATTGTAGGATTTCTCACAGCATTTAATATGCCAACATGCATTATGAACCAGAGTATAGTACATAGCATCTTTCAAACTCATTTAGGTACACAGCCTTTTGTTCCCCACAGAGACCCCATCTCTACAGAATTTTTTTTTTTAAACTTAGCCAGGTGTGATGTCACACACCTGTAATTCCAACTACTTGGGAGGCTGAGGAGGTAGGCTTGCTTGAACCCAGGAATGGGAGGCTGCAGTGAGCTATGACAGCACCACTACAGTGAGACAGGTGAGGGAGGGAGGGAGGGAAAATATGCTAGTAAGAGAAAATGGGTGTATAGGGAACCTGTATGCACATCTATTACCTGAGCTCTCCCTTTCAGTGTCACTGGAGTTGGCCACACAAGGCAAAATAAGGCCTGGTGAGAGACTCTTAAATCAGACAAAGGACACAAGCCATACGCAAAAAAACTAAATGAGGAATTTCAATAGTGTTTAGGGAACACAAAGCAAATTCTTTAGTAACAGGAGAACCATGCCCATAGGCATGAAGCAACAGCACTGCCCAATGCCTAAGACAGCCATGGGCAGAGCTTCCAGGAAATCTGGCAGGAGGCCTAATAAAAATTGAGCAGTAGAGCATAAGACAAATTTAATTTAACTTGGTTTTTCATGCCAAAGACTGGGCCCTGTAGAAAGGAGAAATGAAAAAGCACACAGAATCAGACGGAACTTTTTGTTTAAAAGTAGTTCAGTCCCCCACTCAACAAACACTTCTTTGGCTATATGCCATTTTCTTTGCCTACAAGGCTTCTCCCTACCCCTAGTTCCTTTTATTAACTCTTACTTGTCCAAAATTGAGCTCAAGCATCACCCATCTCTAGAAAGTATTCTCCAAAGTTCCAGTCTGACATACTTGCTTCTGTAACACCCTTTAAAAGCAAACAATTATTGCATACCCACCTGTCAGGCACCTGATGTGTTCATCTTTTATAATACCTATTTGCACTGTAGAAAGATTATTTCCATTGACCTTATTTACATTGTTTACTTGTTCCCCTGTCCACTCATTCCAGGGCCTAGCCAGTGCTTCAGGGCATCTTTGGTGAATGAACAGGAGTGCCTATGAGTTACCTGGTGCTAGAGATCAAAGTTACTCAGAAGTTGCCCCCTGCCCTCAGAGATCTCATGAACTACAGAGAAGAGATGAGATAAACTCACAGCAGGATCAAGTATGCAGTAAATAATGGCATGACCAAAGGAAGCTTCTGAACTCTCTGGTAAGAAATAGATTGTGTGCACAGGCTTTGTACAGAAAAACACATTCCGAGCCCTGAATCTGTCTTGCAACAAGCTTATCAAACGTGCACACTGGCCTTACAATAGACCATACACCTCTCATCACTTAGCTCAGAGAGGATGAGTATGTTTGTATTTCCTTTCTTTCCTTACAGAGTTAAATGTTATTTAAGGAGCTAGGTATTCGTCCATTCATGTGGCTGTCTTGCCAAGCTAAGTTCAGACCAAGGAATGAGAGAGGGAGACCAAAAGAAAACACATGACATCCACAATCATTAATCTGCAATTGTGTGTAGGTGTTGCAATCATCCTATTATTGGTTTCCAAGCAGCTGGTTCTGTTGGAAATCAAGTTTATGAACAGACCTGCTGTTACCATCAAGGATTTTTCCCCTGTGATTAATCATTAAAATTATAGGTGTTAAGTAAATACAAAGAAAAGAGAGGTTTCTGGCAAAGTCATTGTGTCCCAATCAGTGCTTGAAAAGGGAAGCCAACTGACTGAGAGTGGGTGAGGAAGAGTCAGAATTCCCTAGGTGGTGGTGTTCTGACTTCTGTTCTCAGTCCCTGATGAAGCTCACTCTGCAAGTTCCTTCTGAAAGGGCACAGGCAAGATAGGAAAAGTACCTCCGCAGTTCATTCATAACCTTGAAAGCCTTCCCCATGTGGGCTGGGTTGACAATGATCGTCCTCTGGTTCTTCTCATCATCCCCAGCCTGTATCTGGGCCTGGGAGCTCAGCTTGATGCTGTGAACAGGAAGGAACAAGGGGGGGAAAGAGAGGATCACACATTGGTAAACCCATTCATCCAATTGCCAAAAGTCCTTGCATTTACCCACTCCGTAGGGGCAACTTTATCAGCCTTTTCTCACACAGACCCAGCAGGGGAGGAAAATGTTCTGGGTCAGTCATTTCTGCAGGATCTTCCAATGCATAGTGCATTCCTCTGGAAGAAGGCAGGTCCTAGCTCAGCTTCTTCCACCGCGTGCTGTGTGACTTTGTGTGAGGTCATTATCCTTCGTCTCTCCAAAACACTCTTCAAAACTGAAGGGAACTAAGCACTACCTCACTTACTTTTCAGGGATTTTTGTTCATTCAACAAACATTTAATGGAGGCTACTATGTGCCAGGCACGGTATTTAAATTTAAGGGAAGCACAACCATAAACAAAGTACAGCCCTGCCTCCCAAACAGTTCAGTGGATGAGAATGCAAAATCAACATTTAAACATCATATCTTAAGTATTGTGATTTGATGGGAGCTAAAGAGGCAGAGGGAATGGCAAATATCCCAGTGATAGCAGGTTGAGGGGAAAATTCCTAGAAACGGAGACCCTAAATAACAAGCAGAAATTAGCCAGGTAAAAAGGAAGGCAGGCCGGGCATGGTGGCTCACATCTGTAATCCCAGCACTTTGGGAGGCCAAGGTGAGAGGATCACTTGAGCCAGGAATTCAAGACTAACCTAAGCAACATAGCAAGACCTCATCTCTATGAAAAATCCAAAAATTATTCAAGTGTTGTGGCACACACCTGTAGAACTAGCTACTTGGGAGGCCAGAGCCAGGAAGTAGAGGCTGTGGTGAGCCATGATCATGCCACTGTACTCCAGAAGATAAAACATAGTCCAGGCAGAGGAAACAGTAATCACAAAGCCTTGGAGGAGAAAAAGCAAAGTGTGTTCAAAGTACTGGCAGTTCAGTAAAACTAGAAGAGAGCATCAACAGAAAAGGCTAGAAAATTGAGCAGTCTTGTAAGTGTCATAGAAGCCAAGCTAAGGAGTTTGGATTTCTTTCTGAAACAATAAGAAGCCATCAAAGGGTTTTAAACCAAGAAGTGGGACAGGAAGCAGGTGAACAAATTTGTGCTTTAGAAGGATCACATTGGCTACAGTGTAGAGAACAGTGGCACAAGAGTGAAAGCTTTTGGGAAACAGTAATCCCATAGAAAGACAAGGGACTGTAATTGTTATGGAATGAAAGGCGGTCTGTGTGGACTAAGTAAGCAGGTGGCGACTAGCAAGAGTCAACCATAGTCTTGATGACCTCTGAAATCAAGAGACAAAACACTCAAATCCCTAGCTAGCTGCCCAACTACTCCTGAGCAACATGTTTCACTTTGGGGAGGGGGGTAGAAAGGAGGAATCAAAAGAGTGAGCAAGGAAAGGGCTTTCTTCCCAATCTGTTGAAAGTATTCAGCTCCAGGGTCAAGTCTGAAACACTGTAGTTACCTCTGTTTAAAACCAACCTAAGCTTTGCTTCGCTAGTAGGAAAACAGCCTTCTCCACTTATGTAGATTTGGGAACCAAAGAGTTCAATCCAACTCTAGGACCCTGAGGGTAGTCTCCTTTGACTTTCCCTCCTGAGCCTCTGCCCATGCTACCACCTAGGCTTGCAAACTGGCTAGAGAAAGGGGCTTCTATGGTTAAGAATATTCTAGAGACCTGAGAATCTCTATAGATCTAATACTGAGATTCATATGGGAACATTCAAATACGACCAGCATGCCAGACCTACAGCTCAGCTGACCACAACGGATTCCTCCTTAGGCTTCCTTCCCACCTTCAGTTCACCATGCAAATGTAAGCCAAGAACATCTGAACTTTTGGCTTGGATTTGGGGTGTAAGAAAATTAGCTGAGCAAAGGAGATATGCACAAAGCTAGATGGTTAGAGTTGTATGTTTAAGTAGGTAAAGAAAATCTCAAGCCAGAAAATGTGATCAGAGAGCGGAGGAAGCAACCAGAAAAGATGAGAAACCTCATGTAAGAAATTCCATATGTATAATTTCTTTTGTAGTGTCTTTCTTTACTCCAAAGCTAGAAAGGTATTAATTTCTATTTTCTACTAAAATTGTAACATTTTTGCTTTTGAGACTTAAGCCTGTATTTTATTTGATATTGATTTTTATGTCATGATGTGAAATAGGAATATAATTTTTCCCACAAGTTGCATTTATTGAATACATCTTATTTTTCCCACTCATCTGTCACGCCATCTTAGGTCATATGTTAAAGTTCCAGATAACAGGGATATATTTCTTAACTTTCTAACCTATCCCACTGGTCAGTTTGTCTGTCTCTGTGCCAGTACCACATGATATCTGTGACTTCATAACAAGGTCTGATATCTGGCAGGGCAAATCCTCAATCCTATAAATATTCTTAGAAGTGCCTTGACTAGCTTGTCAAATTCCATGAAAAACTGTAATGGGATTTTGATAGAAACTGTATTGAATTTATAGATAAATTTGGATAGAGCCATCATCTTTCTGATATTATGCCTTCCTGTCCATGAGCATGAGTTATCTCTCCATTTATTTAAGTCCTCTTTAATGTCACTCAAACATTTATATTTTTCTGCATGAGGCCTTACATATATTTGATTAGATTTCTAATAAAAAAAAGTATCTCTAAGTACCTTATAGTTTGTGCTGCTATCTTATAATATAAATGTTGACTTTTTAAGTTATATTTTCTGACTGTTATGGTAATTGATTTTTGAAAATTGATTATATATCCAGCTGCCTTACCAATGTTCCTATTATTTCTATTTGAAAGTGGATTTAACTGGGTGTTCTATTTAGACAATCATATTACCTGCATATAATGCCAGAGTTTTTTCCTCCTCTCCAATTTCTGTTTTGAGAGAAAGCTTGCACTGACAAGAATGACCACACAGTATCAAACAGAAAGGATGCTAGTGAATATTCTTGTCATATTCTTGCTTTTAAATATGTTTCTAATGCTTCCCATTATGTATGTTTGTATGTATGTTTGAGATGATCCTATAGGCTTTTTCCTTTAATATTTTAATGTGGTGTGTGACATATATATTTTCTAATACTAAACCATACCTGCATTCTGGAGATAAGTCTAGAGACTGTAAAAATACTATACAAAATTCATTATAAATATTGTCTTAAAATAGCGGAGAGACTCAAAAGCCAGAGTGAGAAAACATAATTGGTATGGATCAGGAAACACTAAAAGAACTTGAGAGGGAACTAATAAGAATAGAGCTCAGAAAAACCTAGTGGACAGATATTATTAACTCTACTTCAAAGACATGGAACAGGTATAGACCAAAGAGAACCACTTTTGAAGCATTGACAACAACCTCCAGCGTGACCAGTGAACAGGAAAGCTCATTTCTCCTGTTGTGCTGTTCTCTGCACTTTCCAGCCTTCCAGAACAATCCAATAATGAAGTATCCCTGTTAATACAATGTGTGTTTACCAAAAGGTCTCAAATATAGGTTGCTTATTATCAGAGGATAAAAGTTCAACAAAATATAATTCACACTAGAGCCTCCCTGAAAGAGCAAGTGACTTGCTGATGGCCATTGGGCTGGCTAGGGAAATACTGGTTTTCCCAGTCCATTCAGAGCCCTTTCCACCCTTGATGCAGAGGCAAGGCTCAATATCAGAAGGACTCCAAGGATCCTTTCTTCCTCTGCTCTCCTCCTCCATGAAAACATGGGAAGTCCAGAGTGGTTCTGAGTACTTGGTTTCTGGAAGGTACAAGCTTCCTGGCAACTCATTAACCTTTCAGAAAGCAAGAAGTTAAGGAAAGAACATCTGAGGGCTCAGAGAAGTCAAGAATCTTATACAAGATCACACAAATAATAAGTGGCAGAGATTATATTTGAGCTCAAGTACCCTTAACTTGAAGCTTACAGCCTAAACCTTCCAGCAATAAAGTACATGCATGTACACAAATGCTCAACATACAACTCACACACACACACACATGCAAATTTCAACCTAGGATCACACTCCCAGGCACAGAGTTGCTAGATCTTACATTTCCTCCGCAGAGTTGCTAGATCTTACATTTCCTCACCTTTCTCCCTCCAGATCTTAACTACTTAGTCCCCAACAGATTGATACATCCCTACCCTTTCAAGGCCCAATCCCCAGCATTCCCTGTTCTTGATCCCAAATAAGACTGATGGATCCCCTCTCCCCATCTATGAAACACAGACCACACTGAGGTATAACCCAACTCTCTTATCCATGTCCAAGGTCTAAGACCATACTTTTCACCCTACTCATACCCAGTCAAAAGCGCACACACACTCTTACTACTCTGGGCAGACCTAGCCACAGGATGTTTTCTGTTGAAAAGCATGTATCAGTAAATGCACTTACTCTAAGCACAAAGTGGTTAATTTCTCCAAGAGAAAAAATTGGCTCTGGGCCTTATTAAAACCACATCAAGGTTCAAGAATCCCATCTAGCCCAAATGAGGTGATTTAGCCTTGAGAGTTTCATGATTTAGAAAAAGGTATGCAGCTTACCAAATTCTCTCTACAGTTGATGTTAATTTATATGTGCCCTTCCCAACAGATCTGAAGGACTCAAAAGCCAGAGTGAGAAAACATAATTGGTATGGATCAGGAAACACTAAAAGAACTTGAGAGGGAACTAATAAGAATAGAGCTCAGAAAAACCTAGTGGACAGATATTATTAACTCTACTTCAAAGACATGGAACAGGTATAGACCAAAGAGAACCACTTTTGAAGCATTGACAACAACCTCCAGCGTGACCAGTGAACAGGAAAGCTCATTTTTCCTGTCGTGCTGTTCTCTGCACTTTTCAGCCTTCCAGAACAGTCCAATAACTTCAGTTCTAAGTGATTTCTTCCTTCCCTAAATTCCTACAGTATTTCTGCCCTATCACTCAACTGGTACATAGAATACTGCCCTATGTTTGGCTGCTGAACAAAGGAGTCTTCATCTGTATCCCAATGTTCAGGGTTCCAGAAAGATGCAAGTTGAGCCATATTTAAGATTTAGATTGGTCACCAATCATAGATATAGTGAGAAAGAATTGGCCAGGCAGAATCATTGCTCTTTCCCATAGAAATATATAAAAATGATCATCTAAGCCATTTTCCATATAAGCTGCTCCAGAAACAGAACACATCAAACTAGTCAGTGTTGTCAAACCACCAGATTTGGCTCAATAATTTAATTAACTTCACACACTTTCCAGTTATTAATAAACATACACATGAACCACCACTGGTGCCATGGTGAATTCACTGCAGTGAATAATTCAGTCCAGCAGGCAGAAAAGCCAACAACCCCTTCAACAGCCTACAGAAAAAGAGTGCTGAGTGTTGACTCAGACATGCCTCACACCCTCACAGATGCCCACTGACTCCATTCAAGAAAGCAACATGTGAGACAGTTATGAGGTGTAGCCAAAATAAGGACAGACACAGCTGGCTCTGCTTTCTTGGGCTTTCTGCTTCTCTTTTCCCCACCTGCTGTTCCCCATTCCAGATGTTGTCCCTTTAAGCACTTCCTGCACACCATTGCCAAATGGATCCTTCTAAAAGGTTATTCTGATCTTGTCTATCAGATCCTTACTTGCCCACAGGTCACTTCAGAGGCTGTGAGGGTTATAAGCTAGAGGTTCTGTCAGAACCCTCTGCTTCCATTTGTTCTGTATATTGGGTGCCCATATAACGTTTCCTTGCAAAGGACTCCATAGCTAAAAAGCTGAAATATCATCCAGTCTATAGGATCAAGCCATGATTCTTGCCTAGTATTCGAGGCCCTCTTGACCTGGACTGAACCTAAAAACCAGCCTCACCTCTTACTTACTCAAATATTTACTGGTACCTATTATGTACCAAGCAGATGAATCACCCACTGCAGGCAGATTTCCCTTCCCTTTCCCTATATCACCATCTAAATACCTGTTATTAGAAGACCAATTACGTTTTTCCTCCTCTATGGAGCCCTCTGGACACTTCAGTTCTAAGTGATTTCTTCCTTCCCTAAATTCCTACAGTATTTCTGCCCTATCACTCAACTGGTACATAGAATACTGCCCTATGTTTGGTTACTTTGGCATGCTGCAAATCAAACACCTATCCCCCTCATACTAGAGTAAACATACCTAGAGGGTAAGGACCATGTGTCTGAGGACTCTTTGTATAGCTTAGCCTGTCCAGCATAGGGTGGTGCCCACAGTATGTCCTCCTTACATATTTGTCATCAATGAACTCTAACCTGAAAATCCTTCACTTGTTCTTACAAGCGTTAGACAGCAGAGCAGAGTAGGACAGTCTAACCCAACCACTGCCCCAACCCGACAATTTTTTTTAATGTTTGCCTTTAGAGGTAAACTATAAATAAATACACATAAAATATTAATTATAAAAGTTATAAATAAAAATATATAAGCTCTAAATATTAAGCCCTCTTCTCATACCATACCAACTTCCAAAGGCTTCTTTCCTGCCCTTCCTATCCTCTAAATTCCAGGTCTGCATATCCAATGTCTTACTTGACTTCCCTACTTAGAGTTTACACCTGTAACTCATACATATCCAAAACCGATATTCCCTATTTTCCCTCAAGCTTGTTCTTATATTTTCTCTGTTTCAGAGATATAGCCAACTAGTCACTCACCTATCCAAGCCAGAAACTGGGGTGTCATCCTTGATATCTTCTTCCCTCTCTCTCACACCCCTCATATATAGCCACAAGTCCCGTCAATCCTATGTCCTTTAACATCTCTGCACTACACTGTCTTCCGTCACTACTGCCACAACCCTCTTCTAGGCAATCATGATCTCTTGCCTCAATTATTATAATAACCTCCCTCCAGACTCCAGAGTGACCTTTCCAGAATGTCAGCATGACCACGCCATGTTCCATGTGAAACCTCTCACTGATTTGTCACTGCATTTCAGAATAAACCTCAGCGATCTAACCTTCATAATTCCATCATTGCCCTGAAGACATCTTATGACTGTAGTGCTAAATTCTTGCAGAAGGCAAAATACACTGGGCTCTTCTGTCTTGTGAAGTTTTGGCTGCCTAGAAAACACTTTCTATCCCCACTCATTCTTCTCTGTGTCTAGGAATTCCTACCAGCCTTTCTAGACACAGAGGTTGTATCATCCTCCAGTACCCACTACATTAGTTAGAATTTAGTGGGAAGCTAGATAAGTTTTTCCTCTCTTGTGTTTCCACTGCACTCTGTGTCTCCCTCTGTATTATATTCTAATTACCTCTTATGTGTCTGTCTCCCACACAGTGTGTGCTGGTAGATATTTAACAGTTGGTTAGGAGGAAGGAACCCTGATTTGTAACATTTGCCAATTGCCAGGTTGTAAAGACTCCCACTATGGCAGATTTGACACTACCAAGGTGATGCCGAACATGAGATTTAGGAAGAGATGTGCAACAGCACACCATTATATCCACTGTATAGTAGTTCTTCAATAAGATACAATAGGCATAACCTCTAAGGCCTTTATAATAGCAAAAATAATTAGGAAGTGACGAGTTTTGAATATTTATTACATTCGGTTTTTATATCAGTTACATAATATAGTTTTGTTTTTTGGGGGTTTTTTTGAGTTGGAGTCTGACTCTTTTGCCCAGACTGGAGTGCAGTGGCCGCTCCCAGCCACCGCAGCCTTGACCTGCTGGGCTCCGGCGATCCTTCCGCCTCAACCTTCCAAGTAGCTGGAACTACAGGCGCACGCTACCACGCCCAGCTCATTTTTGATTTATTGTAGAGACGAGGTCTTGCCAAGTTGCCCAGGCGGGTCTCGAACACTCGGGCTCAGGCAATCCACTCACCTCAGCCTCCCAAGGTGCGGGATTACAGGCTGAGCCACCGAGCCCGACTTATAGTTTTTATTAATGGCGATATTTAATAATTGACTCACAAATTTCCTGAAAATTTAAGAAACAGTTTTTGCTTGTGGGTTAGTACTGGCCCCAGCACACCACTGCCCCTGCTAGACTGTAAGCTCTGTGAGAACCAGGGTGGTATATAAGCTCCCTCTGTATTCTTAGCCTCTAGTGTATGATAGGTGCTCAATAAGTGATTATTGAGTAAATTAATGGATGGATAAGTAAATAAGGTACAATTACTGACTACTATAGCTTTGCTCATTTCCCTTCATTAAGATCATTATGGCTTTGTCCTCCTCAAATTCTCTTCCTTCCTTCCCCCCAGCTGGGGGAAGAGTACTTTCTTAGACGGTCCAGTCCCAGGAGGGTGGGGAGAGAGAAAGCCAGCATCAACTAGAGAAGAGGGAAGAGAGGGATAAGGGTTGCCGCTTACTGTGTCAGCTCTTTCCATTGCTGAGGAAATTCAGGCAATGAATGGAGAGGAAAGGACATTAAAAAAACATGCCAGAAAGGCAGGAGACAGAAAAGTCTCCAAGTTGGCTCACTGTGTAGAATCTAACATGAGGAGCTTCAGAGAACCCAGGGTATAAGAGAATGTGGAGTGAAGGAAAGGGGAGTCTGTGGAATGCTGTTGAAGGTCATGACTCTTTCCCCACTAAAAGTCTTCAAGAGATGTAAATAAATGTGAGAAGTCATGGGCTGGTACTGGTCACATACATGGGGCCCAAGCACATCATGTTCAAGCTACAACTGAGATGGAGTAAAGAGAGGTAAAGCAATATAAAGGAGGCAAAACAACTATGAGCCAGAGTAAGACAATGCTTTTAATGCAAGAAAATCTCTCAGCAACAACAGCAACAACAAAATGTCATTTAGAAAGAAATAACCAAAACCTAAGGATCAGACACAGAAAGTCCTTGGTCTAACCCATCCCACACTATCTAGGAAAGAAAGTGATTTAATCATCAGATATCATCATTTAGTTCCACCTCAGGTCAGATCCCGATGTGGACCTTGAAACTTGTAAATATCCAAATGCCATAACTCGGCACCTAGTTCACAATGTGGCCTTCTGGCCTGTTTGACCTCTCCCATGGTTCTCCTTCAGAGAGAAAGAAAGTGGCTGCAAGCCCTCTGGAATATCTTGCCAGTAATAGTTTTCATTGCAAATCAATAACCTGATGACAAGCCGACTATCACACTTTAGGTTTCCATGAGGTCATCAGCCCTACTCTGCTTCTCCAAGTCTGGGCAGCAATGGGACACTCACCAGATAGAATTTCTGAACCCACAGGGCTCTGGGCAAACTACAGGTCTAGTGAGTATCCTAATCCTAAAGTTCGAGAACAAGATGACCAAATTTTGTTTTCTACTTCTGGATTAATGAAGGACCTATTTCTTGAAGACATCCAGCCAGCAGCATCCAGGTCTTGACGGTGCAGTCCTTCCAATCAAGAACCACCACTTACACACGGGATACCATAGTGTCTCATCTTCGCACTCTTTCAGCAGTGCCACCTCAGTTCATAGCATCAGGCTAACTCCTGGCAGGAGCCCACATGGACACACAGAAGGTATGCATCAGTAAGTACAGAGCTCAGGTGACAGTTAATAACAGTTAACTGAAAGTTGACAATGTTTGTTAAAGCAACTTACCACCATTATTTCATTTTATCTTCAGAACAACTACATGAGGTAGCTACTATTATCTCCTGAAGCACTGGGGTAAAATGTGTCCCAAAAGTCCCACATAACTAGTAAGTGCAGAACTAATACTCAAACCCAGGTCTATCTGACTCCAAGGCCTGTGCTCTTAATAACAATGTCCATGGACTTGGCATAACGACCCATAGTCCATCAGGTCAAGGAGAGCCCAACCCCTCGTGTCCCACTCTCTAACAAACATTCTTCCCTGTGTGACCAAACCAGGACAAATGAAAAAAAAAGACGAGATCTTCTGAGACCTGTGAATATAGTACTTCTTCACTCCACTGATTATGGGGAATTGCACTGTGTGTGGGAGTCAGTATTATTAATTGTATTGAACCTGGAGTTTCCACACGCAGGCCTTCACACAAGCCAGCCATGATTCATCAAAGGCAACCAGCAGCTGCTTCCATTCCTGTAATGTGCTCCTTCATAAACAAGCTCCAAAACAGGAATGTTACTAATCACATTCCTAAAAGCCCAATTCACAGACTGCTTTCTTCAGAACTCAAAGGGAAAATCTCTTAAGTGTGCTGTGCAAAAATTTAGAACAGGCTGGTCAGGGTGGCCCACACCTATAATCCCAGCACTTTGGGAGGCTGAGGTGGGAGGATTGCTTGAGCCCCAGAGTTCAAGACCAGCCTGGGCAACAAAGCAAGACCTCCATCTCCACAAAAACTAAAAATTAGCCAGGTGTGGTGGCATGGGCCTGTTGTCCAAGCTACTTGAGAGGATGAGGTGGCAGGATCACTTGAACCCAGAAGGTCGAGGCTGCAGTGAGCTGTGATCGTGCCACTGCACTCCAGCATGGGTGACAGAGACTCTCAATTCAAAAAAAAAAAAAAAAAAGTAGAACATAAGAGAAGCATTTGAGTTCAGACAGAAAAAATTAGACCAGGAGAAAGATTAAAAGAAAATACACTCCTCATTATGTAGCATATTAAAAGTCAAGCTTATATTTGGTTTGAAGTAGAGTTGAGCTCTTGCATGTGTGTGGTTTTGATACAGGCTGCAATATACTTTCATAAGTTAAAAAGAAAAGTCCAGGAAAGCTGTGCTGAGTGTCTGAAAATCCTCATAAATTATAAAAAATTAAAAATTTCTAACCTGAGAATCACTGAATTTAACAGAAAAAAAATCTAAAAACAACACATGCTCAATCTTTTCACATAGTTTATGAATGCTTTATTCTGTTTAACCTAGTTTTAGCATTCATCCAGAAATTGAAAAAAAAAAAATGAGGTCAGTTCTATGAGGGCAAATTACATCAAATAAAGCACTTGCTTTAGAAAAATTTACACAAAATTTTTCTTGTCTGGATTTGTCTTAACAATCTAAAACTTAGCTAGCAAAATCCTAAAAATCCAAATCCGGGTGTGGGGAAATCAAGAGGATTCTTTCCTGACTTTGTTTTTGCAACTGAAAACCTTACTTCGTCAAAAAAGTATTTCCAAAATGGAAAATTTGGTTTCAATTATCATGGATGAAATGCAGGCACATCTGCTCCAGGCAGCAGTGATGCCCAAAAATTTCTACAAAACTTTCTACCCATGACTTCCACCAATGCGGGGAGGACTAAGTGACTTGCTACGGAGAATAGAAAAAAACACTTGCTCTTCCCTGGGTCTTGTCAGCATTTTACCTGGCATTGCAAAACCCAGTATCTAGGAAGCACTGGCTAAGTCAGTCGTGTCTCCTCAGAAAATACTATGTTTCTGTTGTTCCCGGGTCAAGGGTAAATGAATAATCTCCTTTAGCTTAGAAGAGCCCTGAGGTCCAGGAGCAGGCTTTCCTTAGTAAGAACCAGCCAGTAAGAACCATCCTCCGGCTGGGCACAGTGGCTCACGCCTATAATCTCCAACACTTTGGGAGGCTGAGGTGAGAGGAATGCCTGAGCCCAAGGGTTTGAGACCAGCCTGGGCAACTTGGCGAGACCTCATCTCTACAATAAACCCCCCCCCAAAAAAAAAAATTAGCCAGGCATAGTGGTACGTGCCTGCAGCTCCAGCTACTTGGAAGGCTGAGGTAGAAGGATCACCTGAGCCTAACAGGTCGACAGAGTGAAACTCCAACACACACAAAAAAAAAGAGAGAACCTTCCTCTGAGCACACCTCCTACAAATTCACAGCATAGTGCTAGGTATGAGGTGCCCTCTCAGGCAGGGGCATTCCTATGCTTCTGATGAGGAAAATGACCACAATTTTGAGAAAAATAGACAACCACCCCTTTTTATGATGTTTCTTCCAAAAGTTGTGGTAATAATTCTTGCAGATCTTCCAAAGTCTGAGCCTGGTTTTTGTTTTGTTTTGTTGTGTTTTTATTGTGGTAAGACATATGTAACATAAAATTAACCATTTTTAAATGCACAGTTCAGTGGCATTGTGTACATTCACGCTGATGTACAACTGTCACCACCATGAATCCCCAAAACTCTTTCATCTTCCCAAACTGAAACTCCATACTAATGAAACAATAACTTCTCATTCCTCCCTTTCTCTAGCCCCTGGAAACCCCTCTACTTTCTGTCTCTATGAATTTAACTAATCATTTAGGTTGAAACTTTATTTTAATCCATCCACAAGGCTGATTCCAGAACTGAAATAAAATCTCAATAGCAAGGGCAATTGTCATTTTCAATGTCAGCTGCTCTACAACTTTCACAGACACAATTTACCACTGGAGTAGCTAAGAGCCAGAGACCCTTTTCCTCTGCAAAACAGAAAACAAACTCACCTTCCTCTGACTGATAAAGCCACAGTAATTCTCCCATGGAGGGACCTGGGAAATACATAGCATCAGAAGATCCAGCAGAGAGATGGAAATCTTGGGGGACACAGCAACAGTGGGTACAAATTCACAGATTCTTTTTAAGATTTTGGCCTGGGCAAAGGTGTATCCAACTCATGGTTCCAAACCACTAAGGCAACCAGATGCCACAGGGTGTCTATGTAAAAGGAAAATTAACCCTTTGCACTAACAGACATCTCATGGATCACTTACCAGCTTCTCGGCCACACTTTTCTACAAAATAGTGAAAAACTAATCACTTCATATTAAATAGTATAGTGTTGGAACAAACTATTTTATTGTAATGATATTTGAATGGAATTTTGGACATTGAGGAACTTATTTATGACAAAAAAAATCAAAATTTTATATCTTATATTTTTCTAAGGTGATAATGTGTGAAATCGTCACCGACATGCATTCTGGTTCACTGATACATGTTGTGCAATTGTAACTTGTTTGACATCTTTCACTGGTGTTTTTCTATTCGAGCAGACAATGCAGTCTCATTCTCTTCCTCCCACATTAACAATATGTAATTTATTGTCCAATCTGTGCACCACTGTGAAAGCACTTCATACATTCCCCTTCTATGTAAAGCCAGATGATTTTTTTTACATGTATCTCAGTATACAGTCCATCTTTTTATTTGCTTTTTCATGCAAATTTGAATGGAAAACTTCAAGGAAACATACATTTTTGAAAAATTTGCACTGGCACAAGTTTGTGCTATATAATCCATCAGTAATCTCTTTATGACCCCTGAGAGGAGGCATCCAAGCAGTTTGCTAGATTTATGATGTCCCCTCAGAGGGGACATCTGAGTGCAAAGGGCTACACTAGATCTTGGAGAA
The DNA here is from genome assembly GCF_000164805.1 of Carlito syrichta. Lineage (NCBI taxonomy): Eukaryota > Metazoa > Chordata > Mammalia > Primates > Tarsiidae > Carlito > Carlito syrichta. The sequence continues at coordinate 668,649 of NW_007248921.1, forward strand.
ACCTAAAAGAGGAAATATCAAACCCTGTGAGGTATCTTACCAAGGAGACAGTTATAAGTCAGAAGCAAGATGACAGCCTGATCATCTCTCCCAGTTTTCTCATGGGAATGATATCACATAACCTGCTTTGGAATTATAAACATAGAAAGGCCCAAAATATGCCTCGGTTAGTATCCCAGCAGCAAGGCACACGGTACAACACAGCAACAGATGGATACCAGTGATAAAATCAACTACCTTAATCTACTGAATACTTACTCTGTGTCCAAAAAAACTTTACTAGGTGCTTTACACATACTGCCTTATTTAATCTTCTCAATAACTCTATGAAATATGGATAGTGTTATTACTGTGTTTACACAGAAGAGAAAAATTAGTTCTGAAAAAAACATGACATATTCAAGGTCATACGATTTGTAAAGTAGATTCACTACTAGGTCTAAGTTACACCAAAGTCCATGCTTTTAATTAGTAGCTTTTCAAGGAATAAAGTATTTTCATACCCTCATGGCAAAGAAAGAAAATTGTTCATTAGAAATCCCTTGGCTAAAAAACTTTCATGCTTAAAAACAGCCCCAGTTAAGCTTCAGCAGGTTAAGTGTGGAACAAGCACCAGATTCAGGATCCCTCCAGGCTTTGGAGGTTGGACATGTGATCCTAGGCCAGTCAGTCGGTTTCTCTGGTCCTTGGTTTCCCAGGGAACTTGTAAAACAAGGCTACTTTGCTCTGTTCTCCTCCTACCTCAAAGCATTCCGTGGGGTCAATTACCGGTGCTGAGATAATAAGGCTGATAGCCAAAGATGAACCTATTTGCCAAATGTTTCAATCTCCTCTCTCACCAACTTTCTTAGTTGTCAGAGTTTCTCACAAAAGTGATTGGTTAATCAGCAAATAACCCGCCAGCAACTGCTATTTGTGTACCCACATAGCAGTCAATGAGGAGCATTCAGAAGTACAAGACACTGTTCTTGCCGTTGAGGACCTGTCTCTAAGTTTAGGGATTCATAAGGTATATGAAACAAAGCACAAAAAAATCTGGTGGCCCTACTATTCAGTACCCAACTATGAGATACAAGCTAGAGGTATTAGAATTCAGAAGAGCATCAGCCAAGACTAGAAAAGCTGATGTTTTTCCGAGACAAAGTGAAATTTTAAAGCAATCTTGAAAGAAAACTTTTGGAAAAAAGGAAGGGAAAGGTATTCAGCCAAAGGCACTCTGGGAGTCAAGGAATATAAGGCTGGATGGAGTAATGTCCAGGATGAATGATCACGGAAATGACCAACAGCACACTCAGAGGGTGTGTGAGCAGTGGGAATGGAGACAGGAGTCAGAGCTCAGAAGACTTGAAGGCTTGGCATGGCAAGCTGGGCTTGGACTAGGAACAAAAGGTAGTTAGCTGGGTGGCCTGGTGAACGTTGGAAGCTGCTCAGTTTGGATTTCTTGTCTACTCTCTGCCTTCAGGAAAGGAAAAGCAAAAGAACATGTGCAACCAGGTGTTCTAAAGCCAAAAACATCAGCCATCCCAGCTGAGAGGAGCCAGGGTGTTGAGGAACAACAGAGCTCCTCGGAGGCAGGGACTCATTACATTTCTGAACATAAAACTGTGAACATAGTTCCCAGAAATGCTTGATCAGCTGCTGGTAGTCTCACCCTGATCTCTCAGCCCCTATACAGCACAGGTCAAGCAAATCAACATGGTCCAGAATCTCTAAACCTCCATTACATCAATCCTGCCCTCGGCTAGCTCCAGGCCATGAGGAGGTGAGAGTACTGCCCACCTCGGCCCCATAACTAGGAAACAGACCTTCAGATGTCGTTACCCAGTGGGCTGCATGGAGTTCAACACCAAGTTCCTGTTGCACAGAGCACCCAGAAAGAGGCTGCACCAGCAGTGCATTCAGTCCTACAAGTCCCAGACTCTTCCTGTGGGAATCACATCAAGAAACACAGGCCCCAGGTCCTTATCAGACAGGAGGATGAGATGACACCCAGCCACCATACCCATTCTAATATGGTCTAGAGATGTTTAATGGCATCACTCTGCCCCGATGAGATGTAGGATCAGGACAATCTATGCAAAGAAAAGTGTTTACCGAGGTATTCTCCAAACAGTGTTGACTAAATTGAGCCTGTTGTCATTTAACTAGCTGGTTACTCTCTGCATCATTCAGGCCACTCAGAGCAGCAGCCCTCCCCTCAATGGTGTACTGTTATGGCATGACCCTTCCCTGAAGTCTTCTGTCCTCAAAGAAAATGATAAGCCCTGTTCTCTACCAGTCGCAGACCCACAGAATGAAGAAGTTGGCACTCAGAAGATGTTTTAGTTCACAGACAGAGGAATGCTGCCCCCACACTGCACTCCTCCACAATGAAAGAATCAGACCCTCAAACAATAATTTTAAAATGTATATACATGTGCCTTTCAGGAAATAAACCCTCACTAGTTAGACCCAGCTCAACAGAATTACTTAAAATCCTTTCTGTTGATTGCTATTTCATTTTTAAAAAATCTCTGATAGAAAAAGCAAGAGCTCTTCTAAAGCACAGACCTTCCAGTATCACTCACCAACTTTCAATACAAATGAAATTCAGTTCAGGGCAACTGTCATCTGACTGGGTTTCTCCTTCGTCCCTGAGTGTGTGTGTATATAGCGGCACATGCCACACGCATGCACACACACATAGACCCACACAGAGACACACACACGGCCATCAGCATGCCATGCTTGCTGGAGATTTGAGCACTTCAGTGTGAAAATGTAAGCACTCTATGCCAGGCCAGTCCTACTATGACATCAAAAACCCCCCACCAAAGAAAAAACACCCCGGGAAAGTAGCCAGGAAAGGGAAACGCCTCCTTGAACCAGCCGGAGAAAGGCAATCCTGATTCAGCCTGTGCTGAAACTATTCCCGAACCCCAGCCAGGAAGTCCCTTCCTTCGGGGTGCTCCGCTGCCCAGCAAACCCAGACCTGCCTTTGCAGAAGCCAGATCTCTGGAGATTTGAGCCCTGGAAGGGGTGGGTTTGGAAAGGGGCTTTCCTGCTCTTGCTCTGCTGTCCTTTGGGATCCATCAGTGGCCAGGTCTTCCAGCCTTCCCTACCCAATGCAAACACAAAAGCTGGTGTCTGCATCGCAAGCACACGTTTACTTATACGTACGTACACACACACACACACACACACACACACACACACACACACACACACGACACAGCACACACTTGTACATACCTTTCACCCTCCATTGTGCGAGGCCCAGCCAGGGTGGTAGCCGCTGAACTATGCATACACCCAGAGATCCTAGCTCTGTTCTCGTTTCTCCCGGCAGACCAGAGGGAGATCTGATCAGCAACAGTGATTCAGCATGGCTGCAAATGAAGCCTCCTCCCTCTCGATCCTCCTTCCCTGACTTACTCACGGCAGCTTCTACCGCAGAAGCAGCAGCAGCAGAAAATGTCTTACCCAGAGCTCCCTGCAGCCCTTTCAGCTGCTAAAAGCAGCAACCCACTTGCTCCCCCTCCCCCGCAGGCTCGCTGCTCCTCGGTCTCCTAGGAACAGCGGCAGCTCTAACAACCCAAGTGCAGTGCCACCTTTCCAGCTGCCTCCGCATCTGCCCGGGCATCCCCAGCCCAGGCGAGTAGCCTGTCGGGGGCTCCTGCCTCTCCTCTGTCTAGGCTGCAAAGAATCAAGCAGTTCCTCACTAGCCTGAGAAATACTGGCCCCTACACCCTCCCCTATCCCCATAGGCTATGAGTCTGTCAGCCTGACCAGATTGCTGGAATGAGGAGGCCCCTCCGTGGCCTGCAGTGGAGTTTATCCACCTGGGGAAATTCACTTGTGGGTCACAGTTTATGCTCCAATGCCTCTTCCCAAAATCTATAGAAGCTCTGAGTGTTTAACAGGTAGAGAGAAGTTAAGGGAAAAGAGCCTAATAAAACTGAGAACACAGAGAGAAGTTAGGAAAATTAGAAATTAGAAAAAGAGAGGTTGTAGAAATAGGTGAAACTGAAACAAACCCTATTTAACTACAAAAAGCCAAAGACTATCACAGTAAACTCATCACAACAACTTACTGCAGACATCCATTGCCCTATGCCACACTGAAAGACCACCAGTTTTATAGTAGAATCCTAAAATATCTTCCTAAAGTCTGTTGTATTGAAATCTGATTTAAACTGTAGCTCCAACGAGGATCTCTCCCACTGAAACTCCATCTCCAGCCAAAGATATATCACACCCTGTAATCTCTAGCTGCTGGGCTTCAATTTAGACTAATTTAATTCTCCCTGCCTGGAATACCTTCCAATGCCAGTCCTTGAGTCTTTCTGAGAGGCCAGTCAAATCCCATGTCTTCATTAAACCTTCCTAATCACACCAACAACAGCCAATCACCTCCAAAATAGCAACAATCTCACACTTAATATCTAGTCTCCCAAACTAAAACATAATCTAGGGGGCCAGTCTGGGTCTCCTAGACACATCCAAGAGTCTAACCCAAGGTAATTGAGGCATATAGCCACAAAAACTGACTCAGAAGCTCCCTAATACCTAAGAAAAATCAAATAGGAGCACCTCTATTCTGGGACCCCTCGGTATTACACCTGGGCTTTTCAGGATCCACACCAGCACTCACTGGCCGAGTGACTCTCCTAAGTAGTCTTTTCCCCACTCTGGACCTCATGTTCAGCCACTCATTCACAAGATAGGGTCAGACCAGACAGTCTCTAGAATCCCCGTCAGCTCCAAAATCATATGATTTTAAAATGTTTTAAGTGACCCGTTTTTCTTCTCAAAGTAAACTGTATTGTTTAAGAAGATATATTTACTAGACTCCAATGTTTTGTAGGGGGTTTCAGGAAGAATAACATGATATATATGAGTAAATTTATTGTCATCGTCCTAATTCTGATCCGTTAAATTTCTTTACTACTACAAAACTGTGAAACCACAGAGGGGAGGAAGGAACATTTAAGGTAACGGAAACTAAAAGTAACTAAAACTTTATATAGCCTTCTGAACCCAAACCAGCTAGGGCATTATTCTCAAAGATTACCTTCCCTGACACCTCAGTGTCCTCTTGAATAAGGCCATTACCCAAACTCACTCAAGGGAGAAGAGGCCTAGGAAATTTATTTACACCCTTCAGCCCTGTATCTTCACTTCTTCCTTTTGCCACAATACCCCTCATATCTTTCTCCCTCTATGTCCTTTCCGCCTCTAATCAGACTTGTGGCTCCGCTCCAGATATTTCCTCTTGAGGGCAATCACAGGGACCACAAGAAGTTGAACATCACAAATAAGGAAACTGATTCTCAGAATCCATGCCAGAATGCAGACACCCACCAGGAAGACAACCGGGTGATTCATAAACGGGACATAAGAAAGAGGTGACTTCTTTGTACATACCCACATTCACGTATTTACCATACAGGAAAGGGAGGAAATGCCACATCTAACAAACCAGAGAGAAGAAAAAAAGAGTCAGCAAAGGGCTGCACATATTCAAGTTTCAAAATACAATGATTAAGAGCCAGCATAAAAATCTTGCAGAATTTCCTTTGCAAACTACTTTTGCCAAGCTGACCAATGTTACTACAAGACATGTGGCAAAACCCTTCTACTACTACCTGCACACTTTATTCACCACTCACTACTTATGAGAGATAGGCGGAATAGAGCACATTCAGAGAAGACCGTTTAGAAAAGAAAGGTCATCTAGCAAAACCAGGGGCAGAGCCGAACCAAGAAGCAAAGTTTCTGGATTCCTGGCACAAAGTTCTACCCCAACCTTCTCTAGTTTCAGAGCTACTTTTGACGTTTTCTACCTTATTAGCCAAGTGTTTTCTGGGCTATATCCAGGACCTGCTTGCTCTAGGCGAATTTTCCTGGCTGAACTTCAGAGTAAGGACAGCCACTACTGGATTCTTGCAGTAGAGAAGAACCAAAGAAGCCAAAGTGGTGTCTACCTGGAGAAAACGGTCCCATCCTCAGAATGCTCAGCAATAAGGTTTTAGCCCCTCTTTTCCAGCTCCCCTTCCCATACCCCAGACTTCTTCCACAGCTCACCAAAAGTACCTAGTGGTCCCAGTGTCCACACCAAAGCAATTTATTCAGTTATCTACACCAACTTTGTTCAGAATCCTTCAGCTCTTAGGTGACTTAGGAAGAAACCATATTGGGAGGAGAAAATTTGTTAAAGCTGGGTTTTGTGTAGAAATTTCTTTTTTAATACTTCATCTCCGCACAGGGAGCCAATATGATATAGTTTACCTAGAGACAGGTGGGTCAATTATTCTTCCAAGTGCCCTTTTTTCTTCTCTCCTTGCCTTTATCTGCCTTCTCCAGGATGTGCAGTCACTATAATACAGTACAGTGATGCTGTACCTAGATGTGTATCAGAACTATCGGCCCAGGCCAGGCATGGTGGCTCACACCTGTAATCCCAACACTTTGGGAGGCTGAGGTGAGAGGATTGACTGAGCCCAGGAGTTCAAGAACCCCCTGGGCAACAGAGCGAGACCTTGTTTCTATCAATATAATAAATCAAAAAATCAACTGGGCATGAGAGCACGTGCCTGTAGTTCTAGCTCCTTGGAAAGCTGAGGTGGAAGAACTGCCCGAGCCCAATAAGGCTGTGGTAGCCGTGATCATGCCACTGCACTCCAGCCTGGGTGACAGAGTGAGACTCCGACTCAAAAACAAATGAAAAAACTCATCTGCCCAGCTGGTTAAAACTTTAGATGCCAAGGAATCAAAAGGCAAGAGAAAACTTTTTAGGGTTATGGAAATATCCCATATCTTGGCTGTGATGATACTTATACAACTGTATAACTACTGTATTTCATCAAACTATACACTTTTTTTTGGAGTTGGAGTCTCACTCTGTCACCCAGGCTGGAGTGCAGTGGCATGCTCATGGCCACTGCAGCCTCAATCTGCCGGGCTCAGGTGATCTTCTGCCTCAACCTTCCAAGTAGCTGGAACTACAGGCATGTGCTACCACGCCTGGCTCATTTTTTGACTTACTGTAGAGATGAGGTCTCACCAAGTTGCCCAGGCCGGTCTCGAACCCATGGGCTCAGGCAATCCTCTCACCTCAGTCTCCCAAAATGCTGGGATTATAGGCGTGAGCCAATGCACCTGGCCAAATTATACACTTTAAATGGGCAAGTTTTATTTTATGTAAATTGTGACTCAATAAATATGAAAAAACACTGTGGGGTTCAGCTCCATCTGACACGTATAGGATCAGGGCCTGAGGAGCAGGAATTTTAATAAACTTCATAGGTGACTCTAGGCACAGCTAGATGCAAAGACCACTTAGAACAATGGAAAGAGCCCACTATGAGAATCAGATAGATTAGGGTCCAAATGTACTGACCAGAAACATGACCCTAGGCAATTTACAAACTTCGATTTTCTCACCTGTAAAAAAATGATAATAATAGTACCTACCTAACAGGGTTATTAGGTTTGAATGTGAAGTGTTTCACACACTTTACAGAGAGCCTGGCCTGTAATAAGGACTCAGTAACCATTAGCAGCTAATGTGTATGCCAATGTTATCCATCTGTAGCTCTGTGAGCCCTGGGTCCTGAATGTAAGAAGAAAGTTAACCAGGGCAGGGTCTTTACTGGAACCAGTTTTACATCTTCAGTGGTCACCTTTACCAAAATACCCCACCTGCATCATCAAAACATCCCCTTATATTCTGGACCACTCACTGAGTGCACTCAGAAAACCAGGCAGAAACTGAAAAGGAACTTGAGACCCAAAAGAGTTCAAAGATAAACAGAACAGCATCTTATCCAGAGGGATCCCTGGCTTCCCTCAGGACTCTTCCTCTGAAGGCAAAAGAATCCATGCCCTGAGTAGATTCTAGAGTATAATCATCCATGGCATTTGTGTTGCACTGTTAAGTTTACAAAGCTCTTTGTTCATATCCATCATCCCCTTTGACTCAAGATAACATAACCTGGATAGCAATAATAGCCACTCCGTGAATATTTCCCCTAAGCCAGACCTTATCCTCCACACTTCACGTGTATCCTTCTCATTTAATCCTCACAATCCTGTGAGAAGAGACTACTATCCCTGTTTCAAATGTGAAGGAACTGAGGTTCTGAGTGTTAAATAATTTGACCAAGTCTGCATAGGTAGTAAATGGTGAAACTGGAATTTGAACCCAGGTCTGCCTGACCTCAGAGCCCACTATTACTGCAAAGGGCAGGCACTACCCCATCTTATTACCTCTGTTGTATCTTATTTTTCCTTTCCTATGGTGCTGAACTATCTCCATTTTAGACATAAGCTGATTGAGACAGAGAGTGAAAGCGACTGGCTCGAAACTACCCAGAGGGCCGAGCTTGGAGTAGAACCAGACCTCAGATGCCTGGTCTAATGCCCTTTTCACTTCACCTCTGGTTAAGGAACAACAGCATTTGAACACCTTAAGACATTACACACAAGCCAGCATCTAAGGCTTCCAAACACCAACTATAATTAATCCTTCGACCAGGATTCCTCTGGTCATCTAGCTTGCCAACCAGGCCTAGCCAAAGATTGCTCTTGGGGAAAGCTGGAAGAACACTATTGGACAGAAAAAAACAAATCTAGACTATCACAGCAAGCAGGGTGTTTCACACAGAACAAGCAGTACGTTGCAAACACTAGTCTCTAAGGGTCTTCCTATGAAACTACAACCCACAACTGGTGCCCTCTGCTGGTCAAAAAGTGCATCACGTCTTTAACAAAAGAAAAACTTAACTGACACCAGTTGCTTAGGACAGCGGTCCCCCAACCCTTCTGGCATTAGAGACCAGTTTTGTGGAATACAATTTTTTTCCATGGGCCAGGGAGGGAGGGACGGTTTCAGAGTGATTCTATTTCTATTATTACTACACTGTAATAAAAAATGAAATAATTATACAACTCACCATAAAAATAAAAAGGCATGGACAGAAGTGGTAAATAAAATAACAGATGTACCTACCACACGCAGACTAAAAGAAGTGTTGTATTCTGACTTAAAGCCTGACACCAGATGCAGTTGTACAATTGAAGTACATCAACTCACTTGCCACTCACTGATAGGGTTTTGATATGAGTCTGCAAGCAATTGATTTATTATAGTTGCTGTGTAGTCAAGCCTCACTGCTAATTGTGTGTGTGTGTGTGTGTGTGTGTGTGTTTAGTTGAAGTCTCATTCTGTTGCCCAGCATAGAGTGCAGTGGTACACTTACGGCCACCACAGCCTCGATCCCTCGACCTGCTGGGTTCAGGAGATCCTTCCGCCTCAGCCTTCCAAGTAGCTGGACTACAGGCACACACCACCATGCCCAGCTAATTTTTTGATTTATTGTAGGGATGAGGTCTTGCCATGTTGCCCAGACTGGTCTCGAACCCCTGGGTTCAAACAATCCCCTCGCCTAGGCCTCCCAAAGTGCTGGGATTACAGGCGTGAGCCACTGCACCCAGCCTTCACTGCTAATGTTAATCTTTATTTACATCCACTCCCAGCACTAGCATCACCGCCTCTTCTCTACCTCAGATCATCAGGTATTAGATCCTCAAAGGCATGTACAACCTAGATCCCTTGCATGCACAGTTCACAATAGGGTTTGCACTCCTATGAGAATCTAATGTCATCAATGATCTGACAGAAGGCAGAGAGTTCAGGCAGTAAAGCAAGTACTTCTTGCTGTGCAGCTCAGTCCCTAACAGGTCACAGACTGGCCTAAGGGTTGGAGATCCCTGGCATAGGAAGAAAAAAAAAATCTGCTTCCTTCACAGACATTCTCTTCAAAAATAAGCACTATTTCTTACTTATAACTTTTCCATAGGTACATGCAATTTTAAACTGTTGATCTACTGCCCCTGCCTCACTTCTCCAGTTCTTTCCCTTCTGGATCCAAACAAAACTGAGCTATTTTACATCAAAAGGTAAAATATAGATACTACATAGCTCTAAAGTCAAGAAGAATACAGTGAGAGTATGTGATGAGTTCAGGTCTGCACATCTAGCAGATTCAGAGAATTGTGGCAGGCATATGCTTAAAACCCAGTATGCTCAAACATTCTGGTAAATCTCTGCCTTCATACAATAGCATGCTTATAATTCAGTCAAGTAAGTCTCACTGAATACCTTCTATACAATGAGATGTACCAGGGAGCTACAACATAAATTCTATACCAAGTAGCTGGGATTAGGTGTGAGCCACTGCCCCAGCCTATAATAATCATCTTTATGCAAAGACTGCTTTCCTTAGAAAAAAAATTGTTTTCTTAGATTAAATTCCTAGTAATGGAGTCCCAGAGTCAAAGGCTATGAATACTTTAATGGTTCATAATAAATAAATCCATATTTTACTTCCGCATTTGCCATTTTTCCCAGCCTGATGGAGAAATTACTGCTGGCAATATCTATTACAAAAATACAAAAGTGTGACTAAAACCAACTGGAGGGAAGTTTTTGGAAAAAGAAAAGGAATTAACAAAGCAGAAACAGTTCAAAAGAGTTCTGTACTAGACAGAGCTGGCTGACTTATATGATGGGTGGCCCAAAACTGTCCTTTCCATCCACAACCTGATATTTTTCAATTAACTTGATTACTCTTTAAAAACAAACAGACAACCTGTGTCAAGGATTCCCTAAACCAACCCCATATTCAGAGATTTGCTAGAAGGGCCCACAAAACTCAAAACTGCTAAGTATTGTACTTACTGTTAAAGTTTATGACTGTGGCATAGTAAGTAAACACAGTCAGATCATACAGGTAGAAGACAAAAGCAGGGTCTGGAGGGATCCATGTGCAGGCACTTTAGTAGTTCTCCCTCCCATGAGGGGTCACACAGCACAGAGCACATTCTTACATGAGTCATGTTTCTGCCCAGGGACTCAGGACCCAAGGTTTTTACTGGGAGTTGGTCACATCGGCACCCTTTGCCTATAACGTAACAAAATTCCAGACTCTCAGAAGGAAAGCAGATGTTTAGCGTAAATCATATTGTTTGCACAGTTTAGACATAGGGAATCACCCTTATCAGTTAGGAAACAGTAGGAACACTCACTAAACCCAAGTGCCCAGATAAGGGCCAACCTTGCAAGTAAGCCCCTATAAAAGACAGCAGCTTTGGGCCAGACAAGTTGACATTTTTCCTCATATTACCAATTACAGATTCATTGTGGCCAAAAAAGCTGCATCTCTCTCTCTCTCTCACTCTCTACACACACACACACACACACACACACACACACACCTATGGTAGAATTTGAAAGATTGTGGGGTTTTAATACCTTAACCCAAATAGTTTTGATTGCTTTCCTCATAAGCCCTCACTGAAAGCAGCTATACCAAAGGGATAGGAATTTTGAGCAAGTTATAAAGAATCTTTAAAAATTCAAATCAGATCATGACACTGCTCAAAACCCTGAAATGGTTCACCATTCCTTTAGGAAAAGCCAAAATACTTACAACAGCCTACAAATCCCTACATGATCTGGCCCCTCTCTGACCTCATCAGCTATTCCTTTCCTCTTCTTCTCTCAAGTCCAGCTACCCTGAACAACTTGCTTTTCCTCAAACAAACCAGGTATAATCCTGCTCAGGGCTTTTGCTCTTCCTCTACACATCTATATTGCTCATTCTCACATTTCCTTCATATCTGCTCAAATGTCACTTTTGCAGAGAGACTACTCATACCACCCTATTTTAAACTGCTCTATCCCCACAAACATCCTGCCACACAGCATTCACCATTCCTCACCCTACTTAATTTTTTCCATGCCACTTGTCTTCTAACATACCATGTAAGTTATGGTGTTTTATTGTTTTCTCTCCCCAGTAAAATATAAGCTCTATGAGAGCAGGGATTTTTGTCTCTTTTGTGTTCTGCTGTATTTTCAGCAGAATCATCAACCAAAAGAATAACAGATTTTAACTTGACAGAGTAGGAAATGGAGACACTAAATTTCAGATGAGGGAACACTCGTGACAGAGACGTAACCTAATGCACATAGATAGATCTACTCCAAGTTTGGCGGGACTGGGAAGACCAAGGTATTAGAAAACGTAAAAGGGATTTTAAACATTCCACTGAAGAGATGACAACAGATGGCACATTCTGAGGTATCAAAGAGTTTTATGACCAGGAACTATTAACATTTATAATGGTGTGGGCACAGTTATGAAAAATCAAGAGTTTGTAAACTATCTTGGGGCTAGGGAACCTGAAGTGGCAATAGGAAATCACGGTTACCAGAAGCCAGAAAAGACCTAGAGCTCTACAAGAGGGCCAGTGGGAAAGAGGAGGGAACGGATATCTTGACCTAAACTTTCTCTCACCCTCCAGATCTCCTGCTGGTTTTTTCCCCTGTCCAAATACAAGAGGAATGAAGCCAGAAAAGAGAGTATGCAGTTCTTTAGGAGTCAACCTCCAACCTCCTAAGAATACAGAGCAAAGGAGATAAAGGTGGAGGGTGAACCAGGAAGGGCAAAAAGAGAATATCCAACATAGTGACCATTGTAATGCTATGTTGTAATGTGCTGCCAGCATCCTCAACTCACTATGTCCAAACTTTTTTTTTTTTTTTTTTTGGTCAGGGTCTCACTCTGTCACTCAGTCTGGAGTACAGTGGCACAATCGGCACAATCACAGCTCACTGCTGCCTCTAACTTTTGGGTTCAGGGGATCCTTCCACTTCAGCCTCCCAAGAAGCTAGGACTACAGATGCATGCTACCACATCCAGCTAATTTTTCTTCTTTTGTAGAGATGAGGTCTTGCTATGTAGCCTAGGCTCATCTCAGACTCCTGGGCTCAAGCAAACCTCCTGCTTTGGCCTCCCAAAATGCTGGGTTTACAAACGTAAGCCACCACACCCAGCCAAACCGTCCTTCTAAATCTTCTCCTCTTCCTGTTCCCAGGGGCATCACCATCCTCTCATTCACACAGAAATTTTCATTCAACTACTCTCTTCTTTATTCCCCATATATCCAATCATTTGCCAAGGATACTATCATAGCTTGCCTCAAATTCCCTTTCAGTCTATTTCCAATGCTACCTTTTTATTCATGCTCTCATTCTCTTATCTAGTTAACATCAGTTGTCTTAGCAGGCTTGGTACTTGAAATATCCTCCACTGCTATGTTAATGCAACTGAACTAATCTCTATGAATTTCACCACCACTGTTGTTGCTCCCAAATCTTTAATGACTTCTACTGCCTCCCAGATAAAGTCCAAACTCCTTTGTCTACCACTCAAAGACCTCCGTAACCTGGTTTTCCCAATTTCTCTCTCTTTTATCCTTAATACAGTCTTAGTACAAATTAGCCACTTATTATTTGGAAGCCAATGAGGTTTATAGTAGAAACAAAGGAAGGAGTATAACCAGAACTGGAGGGACTTTGATTCAATTCACTGGCTGGGTGGCCTTGGGAGTTACTTAACCTTTCTGAGATACACTTCAGCTGCTTTATCTGCAAAGTGGAGGGTTATTGAATGATGCAAAGAGAACATTTGTAAATGCACATACTATGGTGTATAACACCCAGTAAGCATACCTTTCTGCATACTCCATGTTTCTGCCTATCTGTCCTCTACCTAAAATGCCCTCTTTCTCCTCCCATCTTCTCCGTAAGACCAATCTTTTAAAGGTGACCATTAGATCCTTCACAATGCCATCCTTGATCCTCAATACTCACTTATTCTATTTATACCTTCCTTATAAGTAACAAATATTTAAAAGGTTACAGATAGTTAACATGATTCATATCCCTCTTACTAGAGTTGAAGGGGACTACTACATCTAAATTCACCTAGCAAGTAAAGGGCAAAGCCTACATAAAGATCAAGTCTCAGTTACTAAGCTCTATGACTACATATTTATATGTCACTACTCTTTTGAAGACAGTCATTCACACATCTTATTAACTTTGCAAATATTATACTTTTGGGGTGAGGGTGAAATACACCCTTCGTGTGGGTCACTCCTCTTCATCAGAAGTCATATATTAATATTACTGTGTAACAGACACTACAGTAAGCCCTTTATATGCATTCTTTCATTGAATCTGCTCAACAACCTTATGCAGCAGGAATTACCATAGTCTCTCCTTTTTTCTTTTTTTTTTTTTTTTAACAAATAAGAAAACTGAGGCTCAGGCCAGTTTGTCCAAAGTCACAGAGTGAAAAGTGAGAGTCAGGAATGAAACCTGATCTATTAGATGCCAAAGTGTTTGAAATATTAAATCAGATGTTCACTATGAGGCAAATTACATTTGCAACATAAGCATAAAAGACAAAATGCACCTTTCATATGGCACCAAACTAACAAGTAACCACTAAAGAAGAGTCTTAATTGTAATCAGAGAATGTACAATGACAATGGGACTAACTACAATTTGGATGGCGTGGACAATCGGAGATAGTGCCACAATGCCATAAAGGAAAAGATGCAGCATTCACAATAAATCGAATTTCAACCAGAATGCAAGATATTTAAAGATAGCAATGTTTGATATACCATTGTGTATCTCACTGTTGTGCATAGGGTTCTGCACAAAGATGCACAATAAACACCTGATAAAATTGATGGCAAACACTAGGAAATTATCACACTGTTTAAATGGCACAAATTTACATTAGAGAATTTTAGAGCGGGAAATGCTGACACTAACCTATTTCAGACAGATCTTTTTTTTTTAAGTAAACCTTACAAAGCGGTAAAATAATCACAAGAGTCGAGAAAAAATCTAGCTAGAGAAGTGGCCACATAGTTAACAAGAAAATGCCGAGCAGAGGTGTCTCCTTGAATCTTTTCCTTCTCTGAAGATTCAAATTATCTAGCCTCACGTGACAGTTTAAAAAAAAAAAAAGGTGGAAAATAGAGACTCAATTTCCCTTTCTGGCCTTCCTAGTCTGGAAATTCTTTCCAAATTTGCAGCTTTCAAATATCTTTTTATAGTGAATGTTTTATATTGTAGCACTTAAATTCATCCTAGCCGGGCTCGGTGGCTCAGCCTGTAATCCCGTGCCTTTGGGAGGCTGAGGTGAGTGGATTGCCTGAGCCCGCGGGTTTGAGACCCGCCTGGGCAACTTGGCCAGACCTCATCTCTACAATAAAATCAAAATGAGCCGGGCGTGGTAGCACGCGCCTGTAGCTCCAGCTACTTGGAAGGCTGAGGCAGAAGGATCGCCGGAGCCCAGCAGGTCGAGGCTGCAGTTGCTGGGAGCAGCCACTGCACTCCAGTCTGGGTGACAGAGTGAGACTCCAACTCAAAAAAAAAAAAAAAAAATTTCATTCTAAAGCAGGTTCCAATGTCAGAGACTAATTTTCTCAAACCAGACTTGTGCCTCTCTTTGGAATGAGCAAATATATTCTATTTCCCCAAGTTAAATGTTTCCATGCATTTAGTAAGAGACTAAATTTAAGCATCACCACCACCCACAATGTGCCAAATCAAATCCAATTTGAGGCTAATAATTCATGCCTATTTATTATTTTTCAAAGTATCATGCCTCCCCCAAAATCATACAACTGTTGATTTTATTTTTAAAATGAAAGTAAGGGCATATACAAACTTTCAATTATAGCAAATTCAGCTTCTCTTTCATCAGAAATTGATTTAATTACTGCAAAAGTTATTTTCTAAAAAAATTCAATTTTAAAATGATCTATTACGCCAAAACATGGGGAAGACACATTATAGAAAGAAAATGCAAGAATGATGAGCATGCTGCTAACTGTAGTTTAATAAAGGTCTCCAAAATATGCACTGCACTGCTTTTGGAAAGATTAACTAATTTACAGTGATTACTGGCAAGACACAGTGGTTCATGCCTGTGACCCCAGCACTTTGGGAGGCCAAGGCAGGAGGAATGCTTGAGCTCAGTTCAAGACAAGCTTGAGCAACATAGCAAGACTTCATCTCCACAAAAAAAAATCAAAAACTTGGCCGGGTGTGGTGACACATGCCTATAGTCCTAGCTACTCAGGAGGCTGAGACAGGAGGATAACCTGAGCCCAAAAGGTCAAGACTGTGGTGAATCATGATCCTGTTCCAGCCTGGGTGACTGAGACCCCTGACTCAAAAACACATATACATATATAAACATACAGTGATAATCATTTCCCATTTAAGATCACAATTTAAGTTCTGCCTCCCATGAGCTGATTTTTGCTATTGGTTTTGCTATTAATATCTGGCAAAAATCATGAATCACAAAAAATGCAAAATAATAAAGATGGACGACATGCTTTGAAGGTCTTTGTGGTCTAGCAATCTAAGAAAAAAAAAATGTGGGCTCGGTGGCTCAGTCTGTAATCCCAGTGCTTTGGGAGGCCGAGGTGAGTGGATTGCCTGAGCCCGCGGGTTTGAGACCCACCTGGGCAACTTGGTGAGACCTCATCTCTACAATAAATCAAAAAAAATTAGCTGGGTGTGGTGGCGCGTGCCTGTCGCTCCAGCTACTTGGAAGGCTGAGGTGGAAGGATCGCCGGAGCCCAGCAGGTTGAGGCTGCAGTGGCCGGGAGCGACCACTGCACTCCAGTCTGGGTGACAGAGTGAGACTCCAACTCAAAGGAAAAAAAGAAATGTAAGGAGCCCACTACATCATGCTCTGCATTTTGGCATAAGCTGTGGAATGCACTTTGCCGCCTTGTCCACCTAGTCAACACTAGTCCAAATGTCTCTTCTGTAACATTCTCCTTGACCCACAGAGAAAGTCATTCCTATACATATATACTGTATCTCCAAAATGCCTACACTCTATTCTAATTATTTGTTTAAATTCACATCACTGTACTATAGGTACCTTGAGAGCAGGGATTGGTTCTTATTGAGCTAAGAAATGCTCAATAAAATGTTGCTGAATGAATTATAAGAACTAATCTAAGGGTTCTTCTTGATGGCTGTTACTAAATAATTGCCAAATGTGACTAAAGAATAATATCCAATTGGAAAGGACCTAAGCAATTATATCGTTATCACAACACAGGAAATGAAATCCAAAGAAATAAGTTGATTTACTAAGGCTAAATAGCAAGATCTGAATCTACATTCCAAATGGGAATTCAATTTTTGGTGTTGCCCACATATAATCCAGAGCAAATCTCTCCTAGTATACCCTTTCCATTCTTATTTTCTCCACTTTCTTAAGAACTCAAGAGCTTCTTGAGAAAGTATTTAGTAAATCACTTAAAATTCAATTAAAGGCAATCTCAGCACCAAAAAACATATATGAACACACACCTGAAATATCATGCTGCAAGTTTTAGTTAGGATAAACTGGATGAGAGCAATAAATGGCATATTTCTTGCTATAATCTCAGACCTCAATGTACAGTCTTTTCAGAAAATAAAGGCACTAAGCCTTGTATATTTAATGGAGACAAGTAAATTTTTTTATTTTTATTTTATAGCGGGGCGGGGGGGGTCTCACTATGTTGCTCGGCTAGACTGCAGTGGCTATTCAGACATGATTACAGCACACTGCAGCCTCACACTTCTGACCTCAAGCAATCCTCCCACCTCAGCCTCCAGAGTAGCTGGGATTATAGGTGTGTACCACCACACTGGGCACATACTTGTAACCAAGTCTTTTTCATAAAAATAGATTAAAGCACAAAATTGGGGGGAGGGGAGTGACAAAGAAAAGTTGAAATGTTAAGACTGTAGAATACCCAACAATTCTTTGTAGGACTCTGGCAGGTTTCCTAGAGAACTATCTGGACACCAGTTTAATGAATGGCTTCAGCCAGGCTGCTGTACCTTCTCTTTTTCCTCTCCGATATGTTGCAAATGACAACATGAACTCTGCAAAAGGAGTTTTAAATTTTAAGAAGAAACACTGCAAAACTGCTATTCAATAAGCTATGGTACAGCTATACTACAGAATATCACAGTATTATCACATGAGATACAGCTACACGTACAATATGGAATGATGTCTTGGATGCAAAAATACACGCTTATGCATACATATGCATACATATATGTTAAACGATCCTTTCTGTTCTAAAGAATAATTTATATATATACACAAATATTTATCTATGTAAGTGAAATCTAGAAGATGACAAATTTACAGATTTTCTCTCGGCACTGAGATTAAGGATCAATTTCTTTGTAATAAGGCTTTTAAAAATAAACTAAAAGATCCCTATTTCTTGTTGACAGTAGCTACAAGATCTCAAGTTATAAGACAATACCTAATAAGCTTATCTTCTCATATAATTTCTGAGGACTAAAATAAATGATGCATATAGAGTACTCACAGTAGTGCAAGGCACATAGCAAACAATAAATGGTTGCTTTCTTATCATTTCTTTAGATAGTATTGAAATTTCTTAAGTGATAAATGTGGATATCACCTAGAAAAAAATTGGCAAATACTCCTGCGGCAAAACTACCAGAGATATCAAAAAAGAAGAAGACAGTAATACAATGGTCTTCCTAGGCTATGCATACTGTTTCATCATATACCGGAGGCACCCCCCCAAAAAATGTCTGTGCATTTTAAGAGATGTTATCTATGTATTACTTTTAGTTCGCCATAATCATAAGTGCCTGGACACTGACGGTAACCACTTTGAGCACCTCTTGTGATTGCAGAAGTCAAACATGACTTGTATTCATCTCTTGCTATTGGTAATACATTGAGTATTACCATTTTTTTCCTCTCTTAAAATGTGTATACATTTGTTAGCACCCTCTGTGTAATCCAGCTTTGAAATTTTTCAGTAAAATGTTTTAGTTAAGCTTACCCAAAATAGTCTAAAAAGCCACAAGAATTCTTTCCTCTGTGTGTAGAGTAAGAACTGAAAAGTACTTATACCAGAAAACTGCTGCATTCTCATTATCTGGCCTGCTCGGGGACTAACCAACGTGTATCTGATGAGCAAGACTGTGTGTCCAAGGATAATCATCACTCATTGCTTCATTATTCATAACAGCAAGAAACAGAAGAAAAGTCATGTCCATCAACAGAGGAATGTTTTAAGTTACAGTACAGTTAAATCATAAAACAAGAATGAAATAGGTCCCCGCTTGTCTTGACCTGTTTAAGACTGCAAGAATGTTCATAATATCCATACAAATTGCAAAACTATGTATTTTTTAAAAATTAATATAGGTGCACACAGAAATGATCTAGCTTAACATACACCGATTAGCACTGATCCCAAGGTTTGTTCATATTGATAGTTTTTTTGTTTAGTCTGGTTTGCAAGCAGTTATTACTTTAATTCTAAGAATTATTTTTTAAAAATACACCAGCCCCAAGAAAAATGTAAGATTTCTATATTTTTTTCCTAGTACTACCAATATTTCCTGTGATTTGAAGTACAAACAAACGCTATACAAAATTATAATTCCTAAAGTAATACATAGTACAAATGTCTTAGGGTTTTTATACTTTAAAGGAAGTTTTTATTGGAAAATTTTTTACATAGGCTTTCACTTTTAACAAAAAGCTTGAAAGAAACATTAAATAAACTCACAAAAAGGAAAAAACATTGTCTTGCTCTGATTTAGAGTTTTTGTTGCTCTGTTTCAAAAGGCCAAAATAGGGCTGAGAGGAGGAGGAAATTTTTCCCAATGATCAAACTTACATTTATTCAGTAAGTTGGTTAAGATGGAAGACACTTACCCTAAATGCAAATGTTGCCTTTTGGGTAAAATCCATACTGTCTAGATGCAGTTCTGCTCAAATCAACTCACCATCCAAACGCCCGTTTTCAATCAGCAAAGACACAGGCATACACAATTTAACCTACAATGCAAATTCTCAAAATTGAGAAATTTAAACACACTAAACAGGTAAATAAATAAGCCTACATATCAACTGACACTGTCACTTCTAGTATTGAGGCAAATAACAATAAATGCAAAATTCTCATGTACGCTCAGTCCTATAGCCTTAAAAACAAAAATACATTCTCATATTAGATTTAAATATGAAATATTCCAAATCACTGCTACAGGAGGAAACAATCGGCATATTCATTCCGATTTCAGTTACCACTGTGAACCTTAACCATTTGCAAGCTTTTAAAACCATCTGAAACACTACAGATTGAGCATCTCAAATCCAAAAGTTTTTGAGTGCAGACATCATGCTCAAAGAAAATATTAATTTAAGGATTTTGGATGTCAGATTTGAGATACTCAATTGGTAAGTATAACGCAATCACTCCAAAGTCAGAAAAATATCTGAAATCCAAACCACTTCTGGTCCCAAGCATTTGAGGTAAGGGATATACATGTATCATCTTTGATAACCTTCCAAACCACTTCCCTCAATGATTACTAATGATTACCACTGAAATTACACTAAAAAAAGTACTGTAAATGCAAAAGACCTTCACATTAAGGGAGACATAAAATAGAAGGTTCACTCTGATTTTGTCATTCTTTCTAATTAAAACGTGGCACAAAATTGTATTTAATACTGACTAGGCTCTGTACCCCTCCTCCCATGAATTATTGTTAAATTTGAGTATTGTTCAGATGTTTCTCATAGGTGAAAGAAGTCAAAACATAATCAGTTGTCTCCCCCTCCCCAAAATGTTTGCATGAAAACTGACAAGAGGAATCTAAGAAAAACTAAAATATCATTATGCTTTTATCCTCATTAAATAGTCCAGATTATAGAAATTTGTAAGGGTAGACACATAACTGAAGTTTTAAGACCATGAGCAGGTTGCTTTTCTAGTTAACAGAAAATCCTTTGACGCAACTTATATGCCAATATTTTAGAAGTCCCTATGTTAAACACGAAATGACTGCAACAACCTTATTGGTCTTCCAAAGATGGTCTATTCCAACTGACCTAGAATACTTCCGCCAGAACTGAATTAAGTCAAGCAGAGGCATACTTAACAATTATAATGAAAACTTTAAGATAATCATTTTTTGTATCCTAGAGACCACCAAAATGCCGGACCAAATCACCAAATGAGGTAGCCCACATGTAGTATGTGTAACCAAAGTTTAAAAAAAAATTATGGAAATTGTAAAACTATCTGAGAGCAAAGAATTTGACAGTGTGTTTATTTAATGTGCAAAAACTTCTATCCCATTTATTTCAGTATTTGTACCAGTAGTCCTTTTGCCAAAGTGACTACTGAGCAGCCATAACTTAGCCTAGCAATCTTAACCTTTTTCACACTTCCTTAAAAGTAGAGCTCTGGCAATTAGCACAAAAATTTTGGCAAACAAGAGCTAAAAAAATAATGGGTCAATATTATTCTTTCACCTTAAACCCAAAAGCTTTAGTATAGCTTTGGACTTTCAACATCAAGATTTAAGTCAAATATTTTATCATAACATTAAAGCAAGTTAAGCATACTAGATGAATACGTACTCTGAACCCACCCACCAGGTTATACATACTCTCACTCAATCATGTAAAGAATTGAATTCTTTATTTGTGATATCGGTAAACGTTGCTATTCTATATTTCTATCCATGAAGGCAATTTTTTCCTATTATCAGTTTTGTTTTCTTCTTATAAACAACTTGAATTCTACTGCATGAAAGGGCTACAAATATACATTTGTTGACCGAGCAGAATACACAGATATTTTGCTTTACAACTTGCACCTAAGATACCAGTACACGTAACTGGTTCATTAGTTGTCATAGCAATCTGGGGCTATTGCCGAAGCTATGCATAGCAGTTTACATTTGCAAATCTCATGTAGAAAGGGCGATTGTGGTATGGACTGATAACTACATTCCTGTGAAGCCCATCTCACTTACAAGTAAAAGTGTAACTTCCAAGTCTACAAAGATTTTTTTTTTAATGTCAAACTTCTAAATCTGATGCAATTGTTCTAACAAGTTTTAGACAAATGGTTTTGCAGCTATACTGCCATTCTGCCAGAAGATGGTGCTACAAAGGTTGGGAAAAGGATTTCCAAGAGGACAACAGTTCAGATATAGGAAAAACGTTTAAACCTGCTCTGAAAATACAAAAAAGCATTTAGTTCAAGGGTACATATAACCCTTATTTGTAACCATTCATTACAGACAAACCAGTAAGAATGAAAACTAGGCCATCTGAAAAATTTTAAACAGTTTATATGAATGAAAACACATGCTTAACACAAACTATTAAGAACTACACAGTACATAGCTTGAAGTAAACTGCCGAATAATTGACCAACCATGTCAAGATGATAAGCAAATTGCTTAATACAAAGATGGATGTACAGAAACTTAAAAGTTAAGATTTTTAAAAGCCACATCCACCACTTCAAAAATTTTGCCTGTAAGGGATAAAATTCAACACACCACTAAGCAGGGCAACAGGGGGAAAAAAAACCCACAGGACCTCTTCAAACCTTCTCTAAGTACACATCCAAGAATTAAGAATTAACACGAAAAACCTTAAACTAATAATATCCCTTAAACCGGTACGGAATGGATCCTAGAAAAGAAATGTTAGACATGTACGGTCAAACACAATGATTTATTAAAAATAAAACGTAAAAATGATTTTTGTACATATGCTTCCAAATTTCAGGCATGGGATCCGAGTAAGTTTCATAGAAAACGCTGTAGCCAGGTATCAAGTCCTTACAACAAAGTAAACTACCCCCCTCCCCCCCGTCCCAACCCCCGCCCCGGTTTTGCTACAGAATCAGCAAGTTCACTCCCTCCCTCCCCAAAAAACACAAATTAAAACAAGACATTTTGCTAGTATAAAAACGACCAAGGTCCAAGTAATAATAAAAAAATAGAGTCCATCAATGACTGTAACACAAAAATGTGTATGTGGGGCCGAGTCCATCTTCAGAGGGAGACGAGAGAGGTGGCAGGCAAGTAGGGGGACGTCCCCTAGGCGGGCCGCCTCCGAAGCGGCTCCCGGGGCACACGGGGAGGGCGGCGGGGAGGCGCCGGGACCGGGCC
>NW_007248921.1:692159-717160 GCF_000164805.1 Carlito syrichta
CTGGAAATAGACGAAGCCGAAGCCGCGCTTCTTGCCCGACTGCTTGTCGGCGATGATCTCGGCCTTTTCCACGGTGCCGAACTGCGAGAAGTGCTCGATCAGGTCGCCCTCGGCCACGTCGCCCTTCAGGCCCCCGACAAAGAGCTTCTTCACCTTGGCGTGGGCACCGGGCCGCGCCGAATCCTCCCGGGACACCGCCCGCTTCAGCTCCACCGTGTTGCCGTCCACGGCGTGGGGCGAGGCGGCCATGGCGGCGTCGGCCTCCTCCACATTGGAGTAGGTCACGAAGCCGAAGCAGCGGGAGCGCTTGGTCTGGGGGTTCACCACCACCACGCAGTCCGTCAGAGTCCCAAAGGCCTCAAAGTGGCCGCGCAGGCCCGACTCACTCGTCTGCACGTTGAGGCCGCCGATGAACAGCTTGCACAGCTGCGAATTCTCCATCTCCACGGCCCGGGCCTTGCCCCCGCCCTGCGAGCTCCGAGGTTTCGCCGTCGCGCTTGTCGTGGGTTAAGGCCTCTTCACAGCTTGGGCCCAGCCGTCGCCGGAGCCGCCACCGCCGGTCGCCGGCGGGGAAGGGAGGAAGGGAAGGGGGGGAAGGAAGGAAGAAAGGAAGGGGGAGGGAAGGGGAGAGGTGCCGGCTGGAGGGCGAACCGAGGAGACTGGAAGGCAACCAAGGCCGCCGCCGCCGCCACCTCCGCTCCCCTATCTGGGCACCACACAAAGAGGCCGCTGAACGCGCGCGCACCCTCCCCGAGGCGTGCGTCACCGCCGACGTACGGCAGCCTAGGGATGCCCGCCAATCCCCGCCTCGCTCTCCTTAGTCCCGCCTACCGCGCCGCAGCGCCGCTCTCGCTCACGGACTCCCCGCCCTCCGCGGTCTGTTCAAGCCCTGGGCCTGTGCTGCTGCCGCCCTCGCTTCCGCCACCCCGCTTCTACTCCCGCGCGCCCAACTGTGCTCTGACAAGGGCCCCTCCCTGCCCTCCACGAGCCTCCGCGATTCATTTCCTCCCGGTACCGCGGCTGTTCCCAGTGACTCTCCCCCTCCCCTTTCCTCATCCCTTCGCCCAACTCCGCAGTGGCGTTCGCGCCAGCCCCTTGAGAGACGTGTCAGTTCAGCCAATCATCGCGGTCCCCTCTCCCCCCACTTCCGTTTTCGGCCGCCGCTGGACGGGCGCGCTCCCTGGTGCGCGCTTGCCGGGGCGCCCCCTGCGTGTGGAGCCTGCCTGCCACCCCAACGCCTGCTCCCGCCCAGGGTTGGCCGGAGAGGCAGCGGGACCGCGGCTGGGGGCCGTTCCCAACGGATGCGGCCCGGGGCAGCACGCGCGGGCTTTTTGAAAACTTGACTGTTGGGGTTGGGGGCCTGGATCTACCCGCCGCGTGTCTGCAGTCCCCTACACCTGGCGTTCCCCCCCCTCCCGTCCGCACCAAGATGGAGGGCACAGGCCGGGGCCAGGGAGGCCGTTATTAACCGTTTACAGGCGGCCGGGCGCGCGGCTAAACTAAAACGAGGCGTGGCCCTGCGCGAAAGCGAGCCCTAGGCGGTGGGAAAGGCCACAGGGCGTCAAGAGAGCTTCAGACTTCACGACCCAGACGAGGCGCGAGACCCGCCACCTCCCGCCATCCCTGAAGGCCTCCCGCAACGCCCCTCTCACTTCGCTTCCACACTCCAGCAGACATTTTCGTTTTGCCTGGGTGGATGCTTTCCATGTGTCATTGACGTCATCGGTGGGTTGTTTTCTTTCCATTAAAATGTCCACTTTTTAAAGGCGTTGTGTGTCAGACCAAGGGATTTAAACAGATGACCTTGATCAAGATCGTGCACTCCTAGCAACTGCCCTAAACTACCCTCACTGGGGTGGCAATACAAGAACATTGTCATCCCTCCCATGTGTCGGGCCTTTGTGTGCCCAGCAAGACACACAGGCTGGGACGTCGTTGGCCAAAAGCCTTCTATAACCGTGTGGCGAATACTGAAGGAGCGGAGATCCTCGCTGAGTCTGGGAGTATTCAGGGATGACCTGGGAAGGAGGTGGAAGTTCACTGAAGCTCAGAGTCAAGGTCTAGGCTCAATTTCTTCAGGGGACTTGAAAGGTGGTACCTATAGAAACCTAGAAGAAACTTAGCTTCTTCTTAGTTTAGTCTTTTTGCCTCAGCATAACCATTAGAAAGGGTTCAGACATTCTGCAGAACAAGCAGCAGCCTATCCCATCCCCCCTCGGCAGTCTCCATCAGATGCAAGACCAGGACAGCCCAACCTTCCAATTCATGGTTTAGCATAAATAATCTCTAGTAAACTTTTAGGTTCCTTGTCAAGGCTGAAGATCAAAGATCACCCTTTGGCTGGCCAAAGTCCTAAAAGTGGTCAAGGAGTTTGTGAAATGTAAATGTCTAACAAGTCTCTTGCAGGAAAAACTCCCCAAATTAACCTAATCAGCCCTTTGTGTCCTACATGACACAGATAAACCCCACCATGGCAGCAATCATGTGACTAACCCACCCATCTGCCTGCTGTCCATCACCTGACACCAGTACCTGCTCTTGTCTGCCCTTTTGTTATGACCTGGAGCAGACCACCACCCAATCACCTTGGTTAAAAGAACTCAACCACAAGCAGCCAGCGGCCATTGCCTTCCTAGACTCTGGTGTGGCCATGTGCTCTTTGAGCTATGGCTGTCACCATGTTTCCTGGCTTTGGCCCCCACCCCCACCTTGGGGAGGTGAATCTTCTCTCTCCCTTTTCTTTCTCTCTCTAATTTACTTTTAAATAAACTTTTCTTTCTTTGCCTCTTTGTGTGTTGCAATTCTTTGCATTACTCAGATCTCCGGCTTCGGTGGTGCTGTGTCTCCCCTCATCCCTCTCCCTCCATCCACCCACCCCCACCCTATCTGTGCCCTAACAGGGCTTACCTGAGCAAAAGCCAGAGGAAACAAGCTTCCGGGGCAGGAAGTGGGCCTGTGTGAGTGTGGAGCTCTGGTGGTTTGGGATAGAAAAAGGTAAGTAGGATGGGTTGCAGGTCTTTGAGACTATGGCATGTCTCCAGTCTTAGATTAAGTAATGTGAGTATTACAACAAAGGTATCTACAGGGGCTAAAGTTTGAGAGCAAACTACAGTAAGGTCTCCTTAATCCTGGCACTTTGGGAGGCTGAAATGGGAGAATCACTAGACGCCAAGAGGTCAAGACCAACCTGGGCAATAAATGAGACCTTCGTTTTAAAATGAGCCCGGTATAGTGGCACATGCCTGTAGTCCCAGCTACTTGGGAAGCTGAGGTAGGGGAATCACTTGAGCCCAAGAGTTTGAGGTTATGGTGACCAATGATTGCACCACTGGATTCCAGCCTGGGTGACAGAACAAGACCCTGCCTCTAAAAAAAATAATAATTTTTTTTTTTTTTTTTGAGTTGGAGTCTCACTGTCACCCAGACTGGAGTGCAGTGGCCGCTCCCAGCCACTGCAGCCTCAACCTGCTGGGCTCCGGCAATCCTTCCGCCTCAGCCTTCCGAGTTGCTAGAACTACAGGCGTGCGATACCACGCCCAGCTAATTATTTATTTATTGTAGAGATGAGGTCTCGCCTGCCCAGGCGGGTCTCGAACCCGCGGGCTCAGATAATTTTTTTAAATAATAAAATGTAACCAGTTTTATCTTAAAACGAGAATAATAAAACAGTTTCCTATTGTGATTAAAAACTAAATGAAATTCTGCATATAAGCACAAGCGCAGTGCCTGGTACATAGTAAGCAATCTATCCAGCTATACGCCAGGTGCTGGGAATTAGCAGTACAATAGACAAAAATCTCTGCCCCCATGAAGCTTACATTCTAATGGGGAGAAGCAGACAATAAATAAGAATGTTATATGGCATGTTAGCGATAAATACTATCAAAAAACTGAAAGGGGAGGACAATAGAAAGTTATTGACCTTGTTATCACAAAAAATTCAAGTATTTTAGGCTTTATTTGCTAACTAATTGATGATAAAGGAAGGAGGAAATAAAAATATTCTAGCATCTGAAATATGAAAGCCTAAAAACTAGAGCTTAGAACTAGATCTAGGATTTTTATCCCAAGGAAACAATTAAGAATCTATGCAAGGATTTAGCTACAAGGATATTCATTGTGATGTTGTTTATGCTAGGGAAAAAAGTTGAAAATAGCCTAATTGTCCCAAAATATCCAGCTAATTAAATAGGGGGGGAAATAAGTATTCCAGCTAAGAATACTGTCTTATGAAGCATTTAAATTGATATTGTAGAGAAAAAAGTCATGACTTGTATTTGGATATGAATTTTATACCATCATGATGATGTATAAAAACTCAAACTACTCACTTTACCAAACCAAATTAGGTCTGGCTGTTAACCTCATACTTGGCAGAATGGCAAAAATGTCAACACATCATTACTGGGGTTTCTTCCACCTTTTTTCACTCTAAGGCATTTGCCTGTCCTTCCTCTCTTAGGCAATCTAAGAGTAATACCCTTAAAATAAATGCCTTTGGGGGGGACGTCATCATAAGGATAGTCTTTCAAAGGATCTCTCCTAAGGTAAGAGAATATGCAGACCTACTTAATTTGTGGCGATATTAACTGTATCTTGTTCTTCTGCCTATGTATTCTCTTGCTTTAAGTGCAAGATCTATGTTTTATTTTTGTGTTACATGGTCAAAATTTGTTTCCGTTTTTTTTTTTTTTGAAATCTATGCTTTTAGATTTATACTTGTCTTCTCCAGATGGAAGGAAATGTTGAAGGAAGAGGGCTTAGTGTAAAAGAAAGAAAATGTACACACACACACACATATATATTTCCCCCAAGTTTTGTAGAAGTGACCAAAAGCTTCTGAGTTTTCCCCATTGAAAGAAATGGTGGCTCAGCCAGTGTACAGTCCCGACCATTCCCACATCATTGATAGCAGTAGAAGCTGGACATTAATTATCTTGGTCTTAAGACCAGATCTACATTCCTAGATTCTCAGTAAGCCTGCAATTCTTATGAGTAAAACTCCAGTAATAACAGAGATTGAATTGCCAGCAGATGAGTAGAAGGTTGAGGCAGATTATCAGAATTAGAGGACTAAACAAATGTAAACATTTCTCAGAATATCTCTGTCCTAAAACACACATGCCCAATTACATACACATGCACAGACTCAAACACAGAATGTGAGCCTTCTAAATTAAAAGTATTTAGACCTGGAAGGCTAAGGCGGAAGGATCGCCAGAGCCCAGCAGGTCGAGGCTGCGGTGGCCAGGAGCAGCCACTGCACTCCAGTCTGGGTGACAGAGTGAGACTCCAACTCAAAAATAAAAATAAAAAAAGTATTTAGACCATTCTATTTTTGTTTATTCATCATTACACTTAATTCATTCATGGGATAGGTGCTATGAATAAAGAAAAGGCTCTCACTTGTAGGGGCTCAACAGTCCAGGGAAGAAGAAAAAATCAACAATTATAATACACAAGGCAAGTAATATGACAGAAGCTGCAAACAGTGTGTTAGGACAGCAATGGACAGAAATCCAGAGTTCAGTAAGTTCTCAGAGAAGCAGACTTCAGAAGTAAATGTAATACTTAGACCTGCAAGAAAGTAAGGACATTTCAGGTACAGAAAGCGGTGTGTGTACATGCTGTGCTTCGAGTCATACAAGTAAACTCTCAAGGATATGATGGTATTTACATTCGTTTCATATTGCTGCTGTGAAAAATTACCACAAACTTAATGGCTTTAAAGACAGTATTATAGTTTGTAGGTCAGAAATTGAAAGAGTCTCACTATGCCAATCAACGTGTTGGCAGGCCTGTATTCCTTTCCGGAGGCTCTGGGAAGAATCTAATTCCTTGCCTTTTCCAGCTTCTACAGGTTGCCTATATATATATATCCTTTGGCTTGGCTTGTAGCCCTCTTCCATCTTCAAAGTCAACAATAAGCCAGTTGTCTTTCTCACATTGGATTGCTGTAACACTAACTCTTCTCTCTCCCAGATAATTCAAGTCCAATGGACTGAATGTCTGTGTCTCCCCAAAATTCATATGTTGAAACTCTAATCCCAATGTGATAGTATTTGGAGGTGAGACCTTTGGGAGGTCATTAGGTCATGAGGATGGAACACTCATGAATGGAATTAGTCTCCTTATAAGAAACCAGAGAGTTAGCTCACTCTCTTTCTGCCATGTGAGCATACATTAAATGAGTGGCCAACATACTGCAACCTGAAAGAGGACCTTCACCAGAACACAATCATGCTGGCACTCTGACCTTGGATTTCCAGCCTCCAGAACTGTGAAAAATAAATTTGTATCATTTATCAACCACCCAGTCTACTATACTTTGTTATAGCAACTCAAACTAAGACACCAGGATAATCCCTTTATTTTAAAGTCAGCTGATTAGCAACCTGAATTCTGTCTGCAACCTTAATTCCCCTTTGTCGTGTAACACAACATATTCTCATGTCTCAAGGATCAGGACATAGAAATCTTTGGGAGACCATTATTCTATTTACTTCAGATGGGAACAAGATAAAATGAGGCTGGAAAGGGACTGGATCAAAAAGGTTTATATATTTCTTGAAGGATTTTTGTCATTAATTATATAACATGGTGACATCAAAGAGTTTTAAAGAGAAGAGTAATAGAGATTGTGTTTTAACAGTTGCCCTGTGGGGAATATCATGGGCAATATGGAGAAGAGTAATTAGAGTAGGATATGATTTAAGGAAGAAGCACATTTAGAATACATGTGCAAGACGGGCTCGGTGGCTCAGCCTGTAATCCCGCGCCTTAGCAGGCTGAGGTGAGTGGATAGCCTGAACCCGCGGGTTCGAGACCCGCCTGGGCAACTTAGTGAGACCTCATCTCTACAAGAAATCAAAAAATCAGCGGGGCATGGTAGCGCATGCCTGTAATTCTGGCTACCCAGAAGGCTGAGGCGGAAGGATCGCCAGAGCCCAGCAGGTCAAGGCTGCAGTGACCGGGAGCAGCCACTGCACTCCAGTCTGGGCGACAGAGTGAGACTCCAACTCAAAAAAAAAAAATAGAATACATGTGCAGTATATAAAACTGGTGAGCATCTCAAGGACCAGAGTTAGGCAAAGGTAGTAAGGATTGTGTGGGAAAGGTGAAATGAGAGTTTTGGGAGTAGTAATTTACTTGATATGGTGATCAGCTGATTTTGGTGGGTAAAGTTTCTTATCTTGTGATGAAGTAGATCATGGTTTCATTCACCAATGGGAAGGGATGTAGAGGAAGATCAGATAGATATTTTGTTTTATACTTGTTGTTGCTGGCAAAATAGCGTAAGAAAGGAGAGAGTGAAGACATGATCTATCCCTTCTACCTCATAAGGGAACCCATAATTTTTAGCTGGGCACTTGGCTGCCAGATACAAAGACAACATTTCCCAGCCTTTCTTGAAACTAGATGTGGTCACGTGAATATGTTATAGTCAATGAAATGTAAGCAAAAGTAATCCTAATTGATACAAGAGGATTCTGTGTTCTCTACTTTTGTTTTATAAATGCCCACTGGAACTCCAGTGTTATTTGGTGCCTTGTGCTTATGTATGCTGATTATCATACAATTTCTTATTGAATCCTCACAAGGATCTTGAGAGGTGTATTTTATTATTATGCCAACTTTTCAGTTGAAGACACTGAGGCTTTAAGTCATTAAGTTGCCCAACATCTACCTTCCATCACACACAAAAAGTTTGTGCCCAACATGTCAAGCAGAAGAAATACAATGAACTAGAAGCAGCAATAGATTTATGGTCACATCCACCTGAATATCTTTGATTCTCAACTTCAAAATTAAAAATCTTTAGGAATTCAAGGAAGATATTGTGATTTTTACATCATTAATATGCCTAGTTAACTTCTCCTGAGCATAGATTGTAGTAGTTGCAAAATGGCCACTTGAACAAAAAGAATCCTTATTGTTTGACTGAAATGTGAATCTTCATACTTAAGGATTTCTCTAACAAAGAGGGCACCAAGGAAAAATCAAAAGACAGAGGGTCAAAAAGTAGAGTCAGAAGGAGAAGGAAGAAGACAAGCCCCGACCTCAAGAGAATAAAATCTAATACTAGAAGTCTTAGGACTTTCATTTTTTTAATTTTAAAATGATTGGAAGGATTGTATAAAGATGCAAATTAAAACATTGCAGACTAAATATATGCATTTTCTACAACTCCTTCAAGAACTCCATTACAATGACAGTAAAATATCTTGAAGGACACAAACCCTTGTTATGGAATGAATTGTGTTCCCCCTCCAAATTCATATGTTGAAGTTCTAACCTCCAGAGTGACTATATTTGGACTTTTAGAGCTGTATAGAGCTTTTAAAGAGGTAATTAAGGTTAATGAAGTCATAGGTAGGAAACTAATATAATAGGACTGATGTGACCTTATAAAGAGGAATATTGTTAGACCATGTTTTCTTGCCAGAAAAACATAAAATAAAGAGGAAAAGATCTTGCTGTTTCTGCACAGGCAAGAGAAGAGGCCACATGATGACACAGTGAGAAGGTGGCCTGCTATAAGTCAGGAAAAGAGGCCTCACCAAAAGCCAATTCTTGATCTTAGACTTCTAGCCTTCAGAACTGTGAGAAAATTATTTCTGTTTAAGACACCCATTCTGAGGTATTTTGTTATAGCAGCCCAAGTAGATTAATGCAACCCTTAAGAACAAGAGAATAGGGAAAGAAAATGTGAACACACTTTTGAAATCTGGTAAGCAGATATCAAGCAGAAACTGACCACAGACCAGAGAAAGCTGAAGTCCAGAAGCTGGTTAGTCTGCTCTGCAAAACCCAGATAAATTTAGAAATTGGGAATATCAGCTCTGAAAGTAGGGGTGCAAATGATACTGAAAACAGGAAGATAGCTCAAAAGTCTGTAATTGAAGCACTTAGATCCCCCGATTTCCCATGTATTCCAGCCACAAACATTCAACAGCCTTTTATCTACCTGGCAAATTGGAAGCTGAATCTCTAGAAAGACAGAATTAGAGAGACTCTAGGTTCAGTGTTCACGTAAGACTGAAGGTGGGGTTGTCAAACTGCTAACTAAACAGGAAATAAGTAGAATTCTATTTATAGTACCAAATGGTGAAATCCCTGGTACTATTTCCCATTTGGTTGCCAGAATACCAGCAGCAAGTCTTAATGCCTGTCAGGATTAGAGGAGTCCTCTGGAGAAAGTGACCAAGCCAAAGGAAACGCGTTTCCAATACTCACCATGAGATGAGGGATGCAGCAAAATCACCCTATCCTGATGCCCACAGAGCCTCCAATCTCTGTTTAGTGCCTTGTTCTTTAATATGAACAAATAGCTAAGGATCACCAAACAATACAAGGCAGCCTCTAATGTAAGACTAAAACACACAAAAAGTTAATAAGAACTCAGGGGTGCCAGGCTCGGTGGCTCAATCTATAATCCCAGCACTTTGGGAGGCTGAGGCGAGTGGATTGCCTGAGCCCACGCATTCGAGACCAGCCCGGGCAACTTGGTGAACTCTCGTATCTACAATAAAATAAAAAATAGCCAGGCGTGGTAGCATGCATCTGTAGTTCTGGTTACTCGGAAGGCTGAGGTGGAAGGATAGCCAAAGCCCAGCAGGTCGACACTGGGGTGACCATGAGCGTGTGTGCCACTGCACTCCAGCTTGGGTGAAGGAGTGAGACTCCAACTCAAAAAAAAGAACTCAGGTGATAAAGGACATTGGCAGAGTCTCAGGGTAAAAAATAAATGTGCAAAAGACAGTCACATTCCTATATACCAACAATAAACAAACAAGAACCCGAATAAAAAGCACAATCTCATACACAATAGCTACAAAAAATGAAATACCTTGGCATCTTCCTAACCAGAGACGTGAAAGAGCTTTACAATGAAAACTACAAAACACTGCTCAAAGAAATCAAAGATGACACAAACAAATGGAAAAATATTCCATGCTCATGGATTGGAAGAATCAACATTGTTAAGATGTCCATCCTACTCAAGGCAATCTACAGATTTAATGCAATACCCATTAAATTACCAGCAGCATTCTTCTCAGACCTGGAAACAACAATACAGGAATTCATATGGAAATGGAAATGACCATGAATAGCCAAAACAATCCTCATCAAAAAAAAAAAAAAAAAAGCAGGAAACATCACACTCCCAGACTTTAAACTTTATTATAAAGCTACAATAATCAAAACAACCTGGTATTGGTACAAGAACAGGCATAAAGACCAATGGAACAGGACAGAGTTTCCAGAAGCAAGACCCCAATTTCTCAACCAACTCATCTTTGACAAAGCCTCCACCACCAACCACTGGGCAGAGGAGAACCTACTCAGTAAATGGCGCTGGGAAAACTGGCTGACCACATGCAGAAGATTAAAACAAGACCCCTACCTATTACCATACACAAAAATCAACTCCAAATGGATCAAAGACCTAAATGTAAAACCTCAACTATAAGAACTTTAGAAAACGCAGGAGATACCCTTATGGAAATTGGAACTGACAACCAATTCCTAATGAAAACCCCAAGTGCCCATGCCATAAGAGATAAGATAGACAAGTGGGACCTCATCAAACTGACAAGCTTCTGCAAAGCCAAAGAAACCATCGAGAGAATGAGGAGACAGCCCACAGACTGGGAAAAAATATTTGCCAACCGTATATCTAACAAAGGCCTAACATCTAGGATCTACAAGGAACTCAAACGTACGGAAAAGAAAAAAACAAACAGCCCCATTACCAAGTGGGCAAAAGATATGAACAGACACTTCTCAAAAGAAGACATATGAGCAGTCAACAGATACATGAAAAAGTGCTCAGCCTCACTAGTCATCAGAGAAATGCAAATTAAAACCACACTGAAATACCACTTAACTCCAGTCAGGATGGTCATCATCAATAACTCAAAAAAACAACAGATGCTGGAGGGAATGCGGGGGAGGGGCGTAGGAAACACTGTTGATGGGAGTGTAAACTAGTACAACCTCCGTGGAAAACACTTTGGCAATTCCTAAAAGATCTAAAAATCAACCTCCCATTCGACCCCCGCAATCTCCCTACTGGGAGTATACCCAGAGGAACTCAAATCACTCTATGGCTCATGCCTATAAGCTACCTGCACTTGCATGTTTATTGCAGCATTATTCACAATAGCAAAAACATGGAATAAACCACACTGCCCATCGAAAGAGGACTGGATTTTTAAAATGTGGTACATATACACAATGGACAATTACACAGCCATAAAGAAGGACAAAATTATTAACTTCACAGTAACTTGGATGGACTTAGAGCCTATAATACTGTGATCTACCACACAAAGAACCGAGCATCATATGTTCTCACTCATAAGCAGACCTTGAACAACTATCATAATACTATAGTAAGAAAGGAATTAGCAGTAGTGGGAAACGACCAGGGGAGGGGAGGCACACTTCATCAGCAAGGGTACCTGCATAATGAACATTTGTATACCTAACCCTGAATTGTACCCCACATATTTAAAATAAAAAAAATTAGCCGGGCTCGGTGGCTCAGCCTGTAATCCCGCGTTTTGAGAGGCCAAAGTGAGTGAATTGCCTGAGCCCGCGGGTTCGAGACCTGCCTGAGCAACTTGGTGAGACCTCCTCTCTACAATAAATCAAAAAATTAGCCGGGTGTGGTAGCGCGCGCCTGTAGTTCCAGCTACTTGGAAGGCTGAGGCGGAAGGATAGCCAGAGCCCAGCAGGTCAAGGCTGCGGTGGCCGGGAGCGGCCACTGCACTCCAGTCTGGGCAACTGAGTGAGACTCCAACTCAAATAAAATAAAATAAATTTAAATTTAAAAAGAACTCAGCCGGGCTCGGTGGCTCAGCCTGTAATCCCGCGCCTTTGGGAGGCTGAGGTGAGTGGATTGCCTGAGCCCGCGGGTTCGAGACCCGCCTGGGCAGCGAGACCTCATCTCTACAATAAATCAAAAAATTAGCTGGGCGTGGTAGCACGCGCCTGTAATTCCGGCTACTTGGAAGGCTGAGGCAGAAGGATCGCCAGAGCCCAGCAGGTCGAGGTTGCGGTGGCCGGGAGCGGCCACTGCACTCCAGTCTGGGCGACAGAGTGAGACTCCAACTCAAAAAAAATAAAAATAAAATAAAATAAATAAAAAGAACTCAGAGGAAGCAGAAACAATTCAAGAAATGGGGGAGGAGGGGTTAAAAATCCACCATGAACAAAAACAACCGTGTTTTCAGCAAGATAAAATAAAACAGCCTTTATTTAAAAAAAGAGCAGGAGATAATAAAAAAGAAACACTGAGAAAATAAAAAATAACTCTTAAAAACTAAACATAGGAAAGCAGAAATGAGGCCCCCCCCAAAACAAAACAAAACAAAACAAAAAACTTGGAATATAAACTGAGGAAATATCACAGAAAATAAAACAACAAAGACAATACATCCAAAGAGATGGAAAGACAACTTTTCACACAAAATATTCCCTCACCATACCCCACACCTATAATCCCCTTAATGATTACTATGAATAAAACTCTGAAATAATAGGTGCAACTTACTGAATGCCTCCAGAATAATAACAACATTTTCATATCCAGTATATTATTTTATAGGGTCCTCAACATGGCTCTGCAAGCAGGTATTGTCCCCAACAGAATCAGCAAAGAAATTAAGACTCAGAGAGGTATTTTGCCCTAGCTTCACAGCCAGTTAATAACAGCCAGATTCGAATCCAGCCTGTCTCCAGACCTGCACTCTTTCTACTCCTTCTGCAATAGACCTGAATACCACAATCCATAACCAAATAAAGGGTTCCATGGCTTGGTCTGGAAGCTACAAGGAGGGTGGAAGTCAGAGAAGACTGGGCCATACTCTACTACTAGATTCAGTTGGAGGATGAAGAATCTCATGAGATAGAGTGGGGTTGCAGAAGAAACAAAGGGGTCCTTGAGAGGCGTAAGAAAGACAAGGACTGGTCTTAAGTCAATCAAAGTCAGAGAAGAGGTCTAAAGCTATGCAAAGAAAAGGCATACAGAGCTTCCTGAAATTGATAAAACCTAATTTTGCATTTTACTTCTGACTATGGTTTCTTATTTGTGTGCCAGAGAGCCTTGAACAGATTCTTACATGTTAGGAGTTGTGATTTACTAGAAATGTTCTCACACAATATGTAAATCCACTGCTAGGGGATGAATTGTATCCCCCAACTCTCCAATTCATATGCTGAAATCACAACCCCCAGTACCTCAGAAAGTGACTTTATGTGGAGACAGGGTCTTTAAAGAGGTAATTAAGGTAAAATGAGGTTATTAGGGTGGGCCCTAATCCAATATGGTTGGTGGCCTTAGAAGAAGAGGAGACTGGGGCCAGGCATAGTGGCTTATGCGTGTAATCCCAGTGTTTTGGGAAGTCAAGGCAGTGGGATTGTTTGAACCCGGGAGTTTGAGGCTGAAGCATCACTGCGCTATAGCTTGGGCAAATAGAGTGAGCCCCAGTAAAAAAAAAAGAAAGAAAGAAAGAGAGAGAAGAAGAAGAAGAAGAAAAGGAAGAGGAAGAGGAGGAGGAAGGGGAAGGGGAGGTAGAGGAGGGAGGAAGAGAAGGAGGAGGAGAAGAAGAAGATTGGGACACAAGGAAAACCATGTGAACACGCAAGAAGACAAGCCAAGGGGAGAGGCCTCAGAAGAAACTAACTCTACTGACACTTTGATCTTAGAAATGTAGCCTCCAGAATTCTGAAAAAGAAAAAAAAAAATGTTGTTTAAGCCACCCAATCTGTGGTACTTGATTATGGTAACCCTAGCAAATGATTGCATTCACCTAGAAAAGTGTTCTCTGTGTCCATGTTCAGAGATATCAGAACTCACTCATTTGTAATCACAAAGCTGCCTATATATCTTGCTTGGATTTCTCTAAAGCCTGTCTGTCTTGGTACAACAGATTTAGTGATCTACCCTTGAACTCTATAAAAGGATCATGTAATTACATTCCTTAATTATTCCTAAAGTCAAATAAGTTACTTTGGGTTTTGATTTTATTGTTCTTATTTATATTACCCTAAAAGAATTTTTTAAAACTTTGTCCAGTGGTCGGGCTCGGTGGCTCAGCCTGTAATCTCAGCACTTTGGGAGGCCGAGGTGAGTGAATTGCCTGAGCCTGAGTGTTCGAGACCCACCCGGGCAACTTGGCGAGACCTCGACTCTACAATAAATCAAAAATTAGCTGGGCATGGTAGCGCGCGCCTGTAGTTCTGGCTACTTGGAAGGCTGAGGCGCCAGCAGGTCAAGGCTGCAGTGGCTGGGAGAGTGCCACTGCACTCTAGTGAGACTCCAACTCAAAAAAAAAAAAAAACTTTGTCCAGTAAGAACTTTGAAATTTTGAATATTTATGTCCTTCAGCAAATTTTATACTGAATATTTTCATCCCATAAGGCATGTGTCATATCAATGTGGAAATAATGTTTTTAATCTTACCTGTTAAGCCTATTCCAACTTCTAGTTTCAGCCTATAGTGCATTTGGGAATGTGGAGAACAACTTCCAAAGCTTCTCTTTCTCACATATAACGAAAAGGAAAATAACTTGTATTGACTGAGATCAAATTTCTATCAACCTAAAGAGTGGCAACTCAGAATGAGACTTAAAAGTTCTATACTCAGACCTGTAAATGAAGTCACATTCCTACTCACCATATACATTTTGAGTTCTGAAGCATTGAGTCCTTCCTCATTTCTAAATATACACTGAATAGAACAAAGAACAGGTTAGTCTCAGTAAACTGCAAGACTGGTATTCTTTTCCACAGCTGCATCAATACCTTTTATTTTTTGACTTTATAATGATAGCCATCCTTATTGGTATTAGGTGGTATCTCATTGTAGTTTTGTTTGTTTGTTTGAAACAAGGTTTCGCTGTCACCTAGGCTGTAGTGCCTTGGCATAATCACAGCTTACCACAGCCTCAACCTACTGGGCTCAAGTGATCCTCCCACCTCAGCCTTCCCAGTAGCTAGGCATATACCACCAGGCACACATCACCACACTCAACTAACTTTTTTTGTTTTTTATAGAGATGAAGTCTCACTATGTTGCCCAGGTTAATCTCAAACTCCCGGGCTCAAGCAATCCTCCTGTCTCAGCCACCCAAAGTGCTGGGGTAACAGGCATGAGTCACCATACCCAACTGCTTCATTGTAGTTTTGATTTGCATCTCTCTGATAGTTAATGAGGCTAAGCATTTTTTCATGCTTGTTGGCTGCTTGAATGTTTTCCTTTGAGAAGTGTCTGTTCATGTCCTTTGCCCATTTTTTTAAATTTTTTAAATTTTAAATATGTGAGGTACAATTCAGGGTTAGGTATACAAATGTTCATTATGCAGGTACCCTTGTCCTGGCAGTTTCCCACTACTGTCAATCCCACCCCTGCCCTCCCCTAGCAGTTTCCCACTACTGCCAATCCCTTTCTTATAGTATTACAATAGTTGTTCAAGGTCCACTTATGAGTGAGAGTGTGATTCTTTGGTTCTTAGTTTCTGTGATAGATCACTCCATATTATAGTCTGTTCATGTCCTTTGCCCATTTTTTAATGTGTTTGTTTTTTTTTTCTCTGTCAATTCTAGTTCCCTGTAGACCCTGGAGGTTAAACATTTGTCAGACGCTTTGCTTGCAAATATTTTTTCCCATTCCATGGGATGTCTCTTACTCTCTTGATGGTTTCTTTTCCTATGCAAAAGCTTTCTAGTTTGATAAAGTCTCACCTGTCAATCTTGGCATTTGCTTTGGAGGACTTGGCATACACTGACTGCCTACTCTGATATCTAGGAGGATGTTCCTTAAGTTTTCTTCTAAGATTCTTATAGTTTGAGGTTTTACATTTAAGTCTTTGATCAATTTTGAGTTAATTTTTTTATATGGTGATAGGTAGGGGTCCAGTTTCATTCTTCTGCATGTGACTAGCCAGTTTTCCTAGCACTACGTACTAAATTGATTTTCTTTCCCCAATGTTTGTTTTTGTCAGCTTTGTCAAAGATGAGTTGGTTGAAGATCTGTGGTTTTATTTCCAGATTCTCTGTCCTCTCCC
Source organism: Carlito syrichta (assembly GCF_000164805.1). Classification (NCBI taxonomy): domain Eukaryota; kingdom Metazoa; phylum Chordata; class Mammalia; order Primates; family Tarsiidae; genus Carlito; species Carlito syrichta. Next base: position 708,237 of record NW_007248921.1, read on the forward strand.
ATTGGTCTATGTGTCTATTCTTGTACCAGGGTACCATGCTGTCTTGGTTACTGTAGCCTTATAATAATGTTTAAAGTCTGGAAGTGTGATGCCTCTAGCTTTGTTCCTTTTGCTGAGGATTGATTTAGCTATTTGGGCTCCTTTTTGCTTCCATATGAATTTCTGTATTGTCTTTTCTAGGTATGTGAAAAATGATGCTGGCAATTTGGTAGGGATTGCAATAAATCTTTAGATTATCTTTAGAAGGGACATCTTGATGATATTGATTCTTCTAATCCATAAGCAAGGTATGTTTTTCCATTTGTTTGTCTCATCCTTGATTTCTTTGAGCAGTGTTTTGTAGTTCTCATTGTAAAGTTCTTTCACCTCTTTAGGTTGATGCCAAGGTATTTTATTTTTGTGTGTGGCTATTATGAATGGGATTGTGTTTTTTTGTTTGGTTGGTTGGTTGATTGGTTGGTTGGCTGGTTCTCAGTCTGCTTGTTGTTGGTGAAATCAAGGAGGTAATAAATGATTCCTGAAAACAAATGAAAACAAAGACACAACTTATCAAAATGTCTGGAATACCATGAAATCAATACAAAGAGGGAATTGTATAGCATTGCACACACATATCAAGAAAATAGAGAGATCTCAAATAAACACACCTAAGGGAGATGGAGAGGCAAGAACAATCCAATCCTATATTTAGTAGAAAAAATTCAAATTACTAAAATAAAGTCACAGTTGAATGAAATGAGATCCAAAAGAATCTCCTAAGAATCAACAAGACAAAAAGCTGGTTCTTTGAAATAATAAATAAAATTAACAGACCATTGGTCAGATTGATGGGAGGGAGGTGGGAGAGAGAGAGAGAGACTGAATAAACACAATTAGAAGTATAAAAGTCAGCAGGCAGTGGCTCAGCCTGTAATCCCAGCACTTTGGGAGGTCAAGGAGAGAGGATTGCCTGAGCCCAGGGGTTCAAGACCAGCCTGGGCAACTTGGTGAGACCTTTTCTCTACAATAAATCAAAAAATAAGCTGGGACTGGTAACGTGCGCCTATAGGTCCAGCTACTTGGAAGGCTGAGATGGAAGGATCGCCTGAGCCCAGTAAGTCGAGGCTGCAGTGGCCGGGAGTGTGGCACTGCACTCCAGCCTGGGTGACGGAGTGAGACTCCAACTCAAAAAAAAAAAGAAATATAAAAGTCAATGTCACAATTGACCCTGAAGAAATTCAAAAGATTATTAGCGATTACTATGAACATCCGCATGCAAATAAACTAGAAAATCTAGAGGAAGTGGAAGAATTCCTGGTATCACATAACCTCCCAAGGTTGAAATAGGAAGAAATTGAAACCTTAAACAGACCAATAACAAACAATCCAAGAAACTGACTCAGCTATAAGAAATCTCCCCACCGGAAAAGCCCTTGACCAGATGACTTCTCAGGTGATTTCTATAAGATGTACAAGAAAAAACTGACACCAATCCTATTGAACGTATTTCAAGCAATTGAGAAGAAAGGAATTCTCCCTAACACATTCTATGAAACCAATATCATCCTGATACCCCAAAATGGCAAATACTCAACAAGGAAAGAAAACTATAGGTCAATTTCTCATAGATGCAAAGATTCTCAACAAGATTTTAGCAAATCACATCCAACAACACATTTCAAGTATCATCCATTATGACCAGGTGAACTTCATTCCCAGGATGCAGGGCTGGCTCAGCATATGTCAATCTATAAATGTAATTCATCACATAAACAGGTGTAAAATTAAGAACTACATGATTATCTCAGATGCAGAAAAAAAATTCAATAAAGTCCAGCATGTCTTCTTGATAAAAACCCCAGAACACCTAGGCATTGAAGGAATATTTCTTAAAACAATAAGAGTCATCTATGACAAATGTGCAGCCAACATCGTAGTTAATGGGCAGAAGCTGGAAGCACTCCCCCTGAGAACCAGAACAAGACAAGGATGCCCACTCTCACCCCTCCTGTTTAACATAGTACTGGAAGTCCTAGCCAGAGCTATCAGGCAGGAGAAATAAATCAAGGGTATTCAAATAGAAAAAAAGGAAGTTAAGTTATCCCTGTTTGAAAATATGATTCTATACCTAGAAAACCCTAAAGAGTCTTTTAAATATCTCCTCACACTGATAACCAACTTTGGTAAAGTCTTGGGATCCAAAATCAATGTGCAGAAAACTGGTATTTATTTGTAAATGTTCAGTGAATTCAGAGTATGTATAAAGCCTTTCTGGATCATTCAGGATCTAAACAACAGTTTTAGTAAAATGATATTTATCATAATTTTAGCATATTAATACAAAAACAAAATTAGATGCATCTTTTCCCAAAAAAATTAGAAAGGCAATGGGAAAAAAAATAGTCAAGATTTAAGGGTGCAACAATTTAATGATGAATAGCAGCTATGAAATCAATCAAAGTTCCCTGAGGAACCTATTCCCTATGATGAGCACTGACTGAAATTTCCCAGCGTACATAGCAGTGATTTGTTTGGGATTGGCTATATGTACAGCCTAATTTATCTGATATCTGTTTTGCTTTGCTGTCCAGAATTCAAATACAGTCTATTTTCCAGCTTCTGAAATAACACATAAAACACTTTTCATTGATCAGTATCAATGAAAGGGGCTCCTTTAAGCAATAAATTGCATATAATTCAGTTCCAATTCTAATAATTTACTAATTCCTATCACTTGTTTTGGGGGAATTTGTTTTTCACCTAGCTCTGATTATCTACTACATCCAACAAAAATGTATGGTAATACATTTTGTAAGATTCATCACAAGGTTTTGATCATGGTTTTGTAAAAACATCGCATTGATCTAACTGGCACATTCAAAATTTCTACCAAAAATAATAAACCCTATTGTATCTAAGTACTTGCTGTAGATAAGGCTCCTTCTCACCCTATGTTTCAATTTTTAAAAGGTCCCTTACCCTACATTCTAAAATCATAAAAATAGAGCATGAAGAAACCCATTATTAGTCATCTAGTCCAAAATATTTGTGTGACAGATGTGGCCCAAAGAGTTGAAATGATATGTCCAGGCCACACAGACAGGTAATGGCAGAGTCACAACTTCTAATATGCAGTCACTGGCTTTTTTCCACATAGCTAAGCCCATAGCTCTCTTGCTTATATATTTCCTGTACAGGCTTCCTTATTTAGAAAGCAAAAAGTTCTAAATCAAGATTTGGGTTTTCATTATATCCTTTCAGTTATCATTTATCCAAAGTCCATTAGCAGTCTCCCACAAAGGAATTCTCAGAGTTCAATCTCTTCTGACTCAAATTAAGATTAAAAGAAATATGAGGTTTGGACATTTGGATGAGATTTTTGAAAGATAAATCTGTAAGAAAACTGGAATGAAACTGATATTTATCCCAGACCTGCTCCCAGCCCGAAATCAGTTCAAGGAGTTCTGGGAAAGGGGAAAGAATAGAAAGGCACCTACCTACTTCCACCAAATGTCAGACTACTTTGTTCCTTCCTTTCCACCCCTTCAGCCTCTGAAGGGGTGGAAAGAATAAAAGAAAACCAAGACTGCTGAAGCATCCTGAGCTCATCTGGCATTAATTTCTGGGGGCATATATCAAACACCCTCTCATCTGTTCTCTCACAGAAAAGGTACAATTAAAGACTCATTTTGAATTTGTCCGGAAAAAAAAGAGTCTTTTCAGATATTGTAAGACATTTCTCCACACATTGAGAGCTATATATGTGGATGTGAGTGGGTATGAAATTTACTTCACACCACTAGGTGAAGGAAATGGCCTGTTCTTTTTCTATTATCAAGTCTCATCTTAACCACCACTCTTCAAATTAATTGAAATTTGACCTCTATCCATACTGGGCCTGTGTCCCATCCCAATGGCAAAGATTTCAGGCTTCACATAGTCCAGAATATTTAGATCCCCTAATCTTTGATCCAGACTGGTCACCACTGATAAGTTTTATTCACGACCACATGGTCCCTTGCAGGAAGCTGGCTCTGCTGCTTCCTGAAACTTGCACTCCCACTTAAGATGGACCTTTGTACAGGCTCAGGAACCTCAACACCAAAGGCTCGGCTTCCCCACTGCACCACAAAACCATTCCACACTGAGGTCAGGCAGCTTTCCCGGAAGTTGCAAGGGAGCAGCACAAAGGGTATTATTCATAATATCCAAAATGTGGAAATAAATCAAATGTCTAGCCGGGCTCAGTGGCTCAGCCTGAAATCCTGTGCTTTGGGAGGCCAAAGTGAGTGGACTGCCTGAGCCCACAGGTTCTAGACCTGCCTGGACAACTTGGTGAGACCTCATCTCTACAATAAATCAAAAATTAGCCAGTCGTGGTAGTGCGCGCCTGTAGCTCCAGCCACTTGGAAGGCTGAGGTGGAAGGATCACCAGAGCCCAGCAGGTCGGGGCTGCGGTGGCTGGGAGCAAGCCACTGCACTCCAGTCTGGGCGACAGAGTGAGACTCCAACTCAAAAAAAAAAAATGTCTATCAACTGATGAATGGATATGAAATACTCTTTGGCAATAAAAAGAAGTGAAGAAATGGTGTAACATGAATAAACCTTGAAAATATTATGCAAGTAAAAGAAGCCAGTCACAAAAAACCACACATACTATGATTCCATTTACGTGTAATGTCTAGAATAGGAAAATCTACAGAAACACATAGTAGATTAATAGTTGCATAGGGCTGGGGAGGGAAAGGAGAGAGAAATGAGGAGTGCCAGTGGGTACAGAGTTTCATTAAGGAGGGACAAAAATGTTTTAAAATTAGATTGTAGTGATTGTTGCACACCCTGTGAATATACTAAAAACATTACATTGTACAATTTGAACTAGTGAATTGAATGATATGCAAATTATATCTCAATAAAGCTGTTTTAAAAAAAGAAAGGAGGGAATCACCTGGGACAAACACTGTTGAGAGATAAGTTAAGATTAGAATAGAGATCACTGGCTTGGGTAGCATGAAGGTCATTAGTGACCTTGACAAACAAATGTTTAGTAGTATGAGAGAGAGGCAATTAGGGGAGCTGAGAGGGAATGAGAACCGAGAAAGTATTAATAGAGTTAAAGAAGTTTTGTTGTAAAGGATTGAAGAGAAATTGGTTAATGGCTACAGAGGCATATAGAATAGATCAAGGGTTTGTTTTTGTAAGATAAGAAATAGCACATTTGTGGATGAGAATGAACCAATACAGAGGAAGAATTGATAATGCAGGAGAGAAAATGTGTGCTGTTGAATCAAAGTCCTTCAATCGGAAAAGGTGGCAGACATTCATTTCAACAGGGGTAAAGGCAGGGAGCCTAGGCACAGATGTCTGTAGGTTGTAAATAGTATTAGGAAGATAAAGGAGGTGATGCTGTTTTCTCCATGAGACCTGAAGCAAAGTGATCAACTTAGGGTAGGGACAAAATGTTTTCATTATATTGCTGCATAACAAAATTACTGCAAAAACTTAACAGCTCATTTGATTATGTACTCCTCACAGCTCTCTGGATTTGATCTTTACCCAAAAGGCAGTTCTTAAATTTAGTATTGTTTGCTTTCTGGTGATACTGGAAAATCTCAAGACTAATAAGTTCTGGTTTCTTTATGTTTAACCTTCTTTCCTTTAGCATATATCTCTCCTCTCACATTTTACTACAAGAATAAATTAGGCAGCATCTTAAACATTTTGCCTAGAAATTTCCTTAGCTAAATTGCCCAGTTCTGTATGTACATTTCCTGCTTTACATATTAAAACAGGTGAGAGCGTTGCTAAACTTTCTACTTCTGCATAAAAAGGATTTCCTTTCCTTCACTTTTTTACTTCCTTTAAGCCTTCACCCACAGCTTCCTGAAAAGCCATGAGACTTCTTCTAACAGGCTCCTCAAGACTCTTCTATTTTTCTCTACTATCCTCCTCAAAGTTCTTCCAACTTCTACCTACTGTTTTCTTACAAATTCATAGGTCTTTTTATAGAGGAACCTCGCTTTTAAGTTTCAAAATTTGTATTAGTTACTTATGATGAATTATGCTCAAACACAGCAGCTTAAAACAACAAATATTTGTTACCTCATAGTTTCTGTAAATCAAGAACTTTGGGAGTGGCTTAGAAGGGTGATTTGGTTAGGGTCTCGCTTGAGGTTATCATCAAGATATCAGCCAGGCTGGAAGATCTGCCTCCAAGATAACTCATTCACCTGGCTTTTGGCAGCTGGCCTCAGTTCCTTGCCATGTGGCCTTCTCTACAGAGATGCTCTAGCATAGCAGTTAGCCTCTCCTAAAGTGAGTGATCCAAGTGAGAAGAAGACCAAGGGAAATCATATGCTTTTTATGACCTAGTCTCAGAAGTCATACACAGCCGCTTCTGCCATAATAGTCTATTTGAAGTGAGTCACTAAGTCCAGCCCATATAACAAGTCACCAAATAAGGTCATTTTATAACAGCGATGAGAAAAAAACGGATTCTGGTCGAAGTCACTGTCTGTGAAGAGTTTGCATATTCTCACTGTGTGTGTGTTTTCTCTGGGTATTCAGGTTTCCTCTCACATCTGTACATTAGGTTAATTAGCGTATCTAAATTTCCCCAACCTGAGTGAGTGTGGGTGTGGGTTTGAATGTACCTGGTGATGGAAGGGTGTCCTGTCCAGGATTGGTTCCCATCTTTCACTCTGAGCTGCCAGGATAGGTTCCGGCCACCTACAATCCTGAATTGGAATAAGCAGGTTGGAAAATGAGTAAGTGAATGACTACAAATGATTGTCAAGTAAAAATTCATCAAGTATATAATAATCATGCAAATATACTAAATAAATAGCATGGTACAAAAGTACTCAGTGAGCCTACATATTTGTTATTGTTCTTAACTGCCTTGTGGTAGGAGGTGCTCTTTATAACTTTTTTTTTTTTTTGAGTTGGAGCCTCACTCTGTAGCCCAGACTGGAGTGCAGTGGCACGCTCCCGGCCACCGCAGCCTCCACCTGCTGGGCTCCGGCAATCCTTCCACCTCAGCCTTCCAAGTAGCTGGAACTACAGGCACATGCTACCACGCCTGGCTAATTTTTGATTTATTGTAGAGATGAGGTCTCGTCAAGTTGCTCGGGTGGATCTCGAACCCACGGGCTCGGGCAATCCACCCACCTCGGCCTCCCAAAGTGCTGGGATTACAGGCCGAGCACCGAGCCTGGCCTATAACTTTTACTTTGCAAACATTTATTACTTGATTTACCCCACCACAAACACGAACACTCAGTGATTCACCAAAAATTGGGTAAATAATTATTTTACTTGTTTGTATTAACCTTTCTTAAATGTATGTGTAGCTCACATTTATTTCATTGTTAATATTAAAGGTGTTTGTGTCTTTATTTAGAAGTTTGGTGATCTTTTTGTGACCAGAAATATGCCATAGGAATTTAACTCTTGTTTACATCAGTCGCTATGGTAAAACTCATTTCGTTACACATGGTTTCACTTGAAGTCATAGTTCCAAGAACTCATAAATGAGGACTTACTGTACTCCCTGGGGAGAGGAATTAAGCTCCACCTCTTGAAAAGAAGACTATCAAAAATCTGTGGATATATTTCAAACCACCATAAGGAGGAAGGGAGAAGACTTGCAGGGAGTGAAGATAAGAAATAACTGTTTCTGAGAGTGGGAGATTGAGCACAAGACTGCTAGAAAATTTAGTAGAATTTCTAGAAAATTGAGTGCCCATTTAAGATTTATGATAGACTGGGCTCAGTGGGTCAGCCTGTAATCCCAGCACTTTGGGAGGCTGAGGCCAGTGGATTGCCTGAGCCCGCGGGTTCGAGACCAACCCAGGCAACTTAGTGAGACCTCGTCTCTACAATAAATCAAAAATTAGCCGGACATGGTAGTGCATGCCTGTAGTTCTGGCTACTTGAAAGGCTGAGATGGAAGGATTACCTGAGCGTGCCACTATACTCCAGCCTGGGCAACAGAGTGAGATTCCAACTCAAAAAAAAAAAAAAAAAAAGATTTATGATAATGAATTTAAAGGAACAGTCCGCCCCCGAACTCGCTGGCTAGGTCAGGTGCTCCTATCACAGGCTCCCACAGCATCCTATTATTGCTTTTATCAGGTAGATTTGCAGTGTTTGTTCATTTGTCTATTTCCCCCACTAAATGATTAACATTTCCATGTCAAGGACCATGAACTACTCCTCACATGATAGGCATTCAATCAATATTTGTAAAATAATTAAACTTATGCCAAACTCCTACCTTTACACCAAAAAATGGGGGGGGGGGGAATGTGAGAAAGGAAGCCACAACGCAATCTATATAAAAAAGAAGGGAGAAAATAACAGGATAGATGGGCATTTAAAGGGTCAAAATATAACCTGGAAAAAGGGTAGCAATACTAAACTTGCCAAAGAAGCTAGTTTATTATCACTCTACCTTGAGTTCTTTAGGTTTCCCACCAGCTCAAATTCAAACTAGCTCGGCACTTCCCCCAGTGGAGGCTTCCACTCGATTCTAAGCAAAATATGAGATGAAGGTTTGTATTCATTTTCTATCACTGCTGTAACAAGTTGCTACAAACCTGGTGACTTAAAACAACACAAATTTATTATTTTACAGTTCTGAAGGTCAGAAGTCTGAAACAAGCTTCAATAGACAAAATTAAGGTAGGGCTGCATTCCTTTCTGGAGGCTCTAGGAAAAAAATCTATCTCCTTCTAGTGGCCATTCACATTCCTTGGCTCCCAACCCTTTTACTCCATTTCAAAGTCACCAATACTGAGTCTAGTTTCTGTCACATTTAAATTTCTTCTGCCTAGCCGGAGGCAGTGGCTCACACGTGTAATCCCAACACTTTGAGAGGCTGAGGCAAGAGGATTGCCTGAGCCCAGGGGTTCAAGACCAGCCTGGGCAACTTGGCAAGACCT